>NC_051178.1:182162732-182215764 GCF_013339695.2 Rhipicephalus sanguineus
CCGGACTCACTCAGACTCAGACTCACGGCTTGATCTGAGTCTGAGTGAGCCTGAGTGAGTCGACTCATGAGTGAGTTTGCCGACCTATGGTTAGATGAACGAAAGACAGTGTGTATCTGTTATTATCGCAGATTCTACACTAAAAACAAAACAAAAATAAAACTGGAGTATGGATTATAAACTAGCTTGAACACACGCTTTGCCCAGTGGCTTTGTTCGCTTCCGCATCCGGTGAAAATAAACTCTACTGTTTGAGCTCCTTTGCGGCCCCAGCTTTTACGACCGGAGTTTCAATTCAGGTGCCCACAACATTTGGAAGCATGAGCGTTTACAACGGGGGTGTCCTAGGTTTTTTTCTTTTTTGTTCTTATTGCAAGGACAGAGATGTATTCTGCAATGTCCCGAAATCATTGGTTACTCGGGAAATAAGGTGGCAAGTAACAGCACTGTCCAACTCAGAGTTGTTATAGATGTTCCACCCACTCACCTTTGTTCGGCTCAGTGACGTCACTGTTAAGGCGAACTTCTTTCAACCGTTCGGGAGTGCGTGGTGTCGCGCCAGAACTCGGAGTACAAGTTTCACTAAGATTTTTCTGAAGCGCGGAGGCATATATCGCAGTTGCAGTGCGGTTTTGCGGGGAGGACCAACTTTTTACACTGACTTCAAGTGTAGCGCGTCGTTCTAGTACGCGTGCTCTCGTAGAATATGCAGGAACACCAACGTTTCGCTTTCAAGCAAGCTACATTGTATGATATTTCGCAAATGTGGTATTGTACTCCTCAATCTATAGCTGCAGGACTTTGCTTGCGTAAAAAAACAAAAAAAAATGTAACCTTCTTTTAGACATGAAGCACACCTATAACCCTTTTCAAGATGTTGACTATTACAGGTTACGTGATGAACAATCTAAAGTCACAGTGTGTGTCGTACATGTCGCAATACGCTGCCAACATTGAACCGTCTGCCAACTGAGTATCCATCGTTTACCGTGGACTCGCACTATAGCAGCAACTAAACGGCTTTGGTCTTGGTTTCGTGGACGATGCGCAAGTGTTTCACGCGCAAATGGCAATCATCTGTCTTTAAAAAAAAATGTTCGGGCAGCTTCGCACTGGTGGTACCAAGCCTGAAGGAACAGCGGAGCTGGACGGCCTTCCTTAGCATACCAGCCAAGCCAGCCTAGCCACATGAGCATAGAGAGGGGCAGTTAAGCCTAGAGATAGCCACTTAAGCCTAGAGATAGCCACATGAGCATAGAGAGGGGCAGTTAAGCCTAGAGATAGCCACATGAGCATAGAGATAGCCACATGAGCATAGAGAGGGGCAGTTAAGCCTAGAGATAGCCACATGAGCAGCAGTTAAGCCTAGAGATAGCCACGTAAGCCTAGAGATAGCCACATGAGCATAGAGAGGGGCAGTTAAGCCTAGAGATAGCCACATGAGCATAGAGAGGGGCAGTTACGCCTGGGAAAGCCAAGTTGAAGCTTTCTTTCTTTCTTTCTTTCTTTCTTTCTTTCTTTCTTTCTTTCTTTCTTTCTTTCTTTCTTTCTTTCTTTCTTTCCTTTTCTCGTTCTCTCGCCCTAGCAACACATTCATATGGTTTCCATAAACGCTTGTTCTGCTAGCGTGCCTGGGCCCTGGATAGCCGAGTGGTTATGACGCTCGCCTTTTGATCGGGGGCACCCGAGTTCGAATCCCACTTCGCCGAGAAATATTATTTCGTTTTATTTACTTCTTCTCCTCCTTTCCACTTCTCATCTCCTCTCCTACTCCTTTTCTTCCACCAACGTGTTGCTAGGCGACGCATAGTGACGTCATTACTCGACGGAGTTTTGCGAACGCTACCGGAACAAGCTCCAGCTTAAACAGCTCCGCTTGTAAAAAACAAAAAACAAAAATAAAGGTAATCTGGCTACTGTGAACTAGGAACCTGGCTTCAGTCTTCCGACAGCAGCGGCTATCGATGTAAACGCCTCAGTATATACGATGACAAGGCGTATTCGTTGACCGCAGTACGCACAGCCTTTAAGCGCGTGTTACCCCGTGTATGTATGATCCATCGACGAATCTATTCGTCGGCCCATGCAACGTCTTAATAAATATGCTATGCAAAAAAAAAAAAAACAAGGATCAGAAGGAAACACAACAGACAAGCGCGTACTGGTCCTCGTGTTTCTTGAGCAACGTATTAATTATGTTACACCAACTCGCCCACATCAAGCTCCTCCGGCAGCCAACGTCTATTCATCTATATCAGTCTTTCTCGATCACCAGTGAACTTGAGCATGCACTCTTGACAGCACACTTCGGACCGGCGGAATACATCGCCTTCGTGGTCCTGCTCACAGCTCGTGGCTTCTATAGATGAGCTGGTTGTTCATGTCCCCAGAATTTTTCTCTTATTGCTACCCTGCTGCCAGTCGGGACGTCCGGGGACTGAACTGCGGCGTATATACTTGGTTTCTCGCTCCAAAGCGGCAGGCACACGAAACAAAAACAAAAAAAGAGAGAGAAAGTGACAAAGAAAAGAACGAGTCCCGTTGTGAGTTCGCGCCCGCGCGTGTTGTCAGCCGGCGGGTAAATGAACGGTTCTCGTCCGCTGTTTGTGATCGATGCCCTAGCAGGGTTCCAATAGCACGTCCTTTTGACACTCGCAGCTGGAGCGTCGTCCCCCGTCGCGTGCATGGTTCGTGTCGAGGCGAGTGAGCCCAAGGCTGAGCCTTCACGATCGGGTCGAACCGCATGCGAGTGCGCCGACTCCATGCTTACGTTTCTCGAGGAACTCTCAAGAATGCATGTGTATATCGTTTCAATGTGCGCTCGTGCGGCCGTCTCCGGCTGCCGAGCGAGTCAACATTCTGGGTCACGGCTCGACTGTAGCCTTGACAAAGTTGCACGAGCTCTCACCCACTGCCCGAGTATTATATGGGTTTCGGTGGCGGTGCTAGATTGAAACTGGGCCTTTACATCGGCAGTTTTCTGGAACTAATTCGAGTTCAGAAAACGTCCTTTCTTCTTTTTTGTTTAGATAATGTAGTCGAGTGGTAACGCCTGAACAGCACCTAAGCAAGAACAGATGTTTTTTTTTTTTTTTTTTTGGGGGGGGGGGGGATAGCTGTACAGTGCTTTCAAGTTCCAAAAGCAGACAACCGCTCACTCGAATTACATTTGAACGTAAGCCACATGTTCATGTGACGCTTCCATCTAAGCGTTCAAGCTGTCATTGATTTTTCCGGAACACATTAATCAGAAGTCAGGGCTGGCCCTGTACCGTACTGTACTGTCAGTTCTGTTCTGTGTTTTGTTCTGTGTTCTGTTCTGTTATGTGTTATGTTCTGTTCGTCGTGTGTCTGATCATTGGTTTAATGTAAACAGCGTAATCCGCACGAGAGGCTGCCGAGATGCTAATCATCATCGCATTCACTTTCATAACTGGAGCTCGCTTGACGCATTCGGGTCAAATGCGCGAGCTATTTCCGTGCAGTACATTAAGAAAGCTCAGTTTCGACTGAAAAGCGATCGACAAAACGCTGCCGTTTGCAGTAACGCCCTCTTAAAGATGGTTCGCGTAGAGGCAAGAAGTCGTTCAAGGGGAAAAAAAAAAGCGGCGAAACAATGATTGCGCCGCCTGGAGTGCCCCATCAGCGACCTATACGGTATACCATTTCTGTTTCTTGCCGCTTTTGGTGGCACCAATTATTCATGGAAAGCTTCCAGTGCGAGTCGGCCATCCGTCGTCCTTCACTCGTGAATAGCGAGCACATGGGTATACGCATGAAAGGCGACGACACTGGTGCACGATATTTCCTGTGTTGGGGTTTCCGTTGGCGCACTATTCGTGGAAGACCACGAGCCGAATCTCCCAACGCGAGTTAAAGTAAAACAGGAAGCGAAAATAAAGAAAAGTGAAAACTCTGAACTCTGCGAATTCTTACATGTCTAAGAAAAAATAATGTGGCCACAATCTAAAAAAAAAAAGGGAGGGGGGGCGTAGAGAAAAATTCTGGAGGCAGTGGCATACTTCATTTCCCCTTCCTGGTGAGGGTCATCTAGCAGACGCTCCAAATTTCAAACCCTGAAATATCAGACAGGGCTGTTTGCTTTATTCAATGAATTGTGATCGTTATCGCGTATATTTGTTGCGTGGGAGATATTCGGGTATAGGGTTTGTCGTTTTACTGCGTGGTATAGTGTGGAGAACAGCTCAGCAACCACACACCTGTTGAAGTAGTTCAGATATGGCTTTATATAACCCTGGTTCAAGTTAGTCACCTTCGTTAGTTAACTGCCCATACATAAATTTGCCGCTGCGATGGCGCAGTGGTTCGATACCGGTTCAAGGAAATTCTGTACGGAGTGGAAGAAAGCATGATTATTCGGGTAGGCGTGCCTACCGCCGGTGCCTTGTCGCGTACGTTCTGAAGGAAACACTAAAAGTGCATTTAGTTAGTGATTTAACGCCCTTTTAGTAGGAAAATAATTTTTAGATGCTTCTACGGCAATTTTAGATCTCTATCATTTATAAGCGTTTAGTATTGCGGTTAGTGTACAGTTACAGATCACACCCCACAAGAAACAGCTGGATTTTTTTTTTAATTCATGCGCGCATCGCGTCTTTCAGCGAGCACCTGTCAGTGGTTAGTAAAAATGGAAGTTAGTTCACAACGAAACATTTTACGCCCATGGGCATAATCTGGCGAGAATCTTAATTTCTGCACTGCTTTATATTGCTGTCATGAAGGACAATGTAGCCATCACAAATAAGCACTTCGGCTAAAATGCGTGTAGCCATCGAAAAGACACGAAGAATGCTTGAACACGGCGTGGCGTTGGAGCCGACGACAAGCGTACTTGTCTTCTTCAAGGCTGCGACTGCTTTTGCGGCCTTGACGACAAGTCCGCTTGCCGAAACGTCGGATCCACGACACCCCGTGTTTGCGAATTTTTCATGCCTTCATGCTTCCATCTTACCCTAAACTTGTAACCACTTTTTTTTAAATTTTGATCTAGAAGACAGCGGCAAAATAATAAAGAAAGAACGTTCCATACTACGATTCCATTTGTCCCTTAGCTCCTACGTATTGGACGAGGAAAGACCTGTTCTTTTGGGGGATCGCAATTGCGTTATTCTAAGGAGAAGTGAGTGCACATGTAGGGTACAGTTGCAACAGTTACAGGCTTGGCCCGGCTTTGTAATCGTCACAGACCGTCGTCCACGTCAGGGTGTGTATCGATCCTCGTGCACTGAACTGTTCAGTTATAGGGGCTCCGTGGCCTCGTTTTCCAAGCTATAAGGGTCGCCGCCGTTCTGCGTTGCAAACGGAAGATGCCGATAAATCCTCTCCATCATCAAACCGGGGCACCCGTATACAAAGGCATTTTCTCGGCTGTATATGTATAGGGGCTCACGGGAAAGCAGCATCGACGGCGCAGCTACTTGGCATTCGTTCGATCCACTTGGCCCGCTGCCCGGTCAAGCTAGAACGACCGGAAAGTGTCCGTCGGTGCTCGTCGGTCCCCACGGATAATGCGCAGGCCCACGCGGATCATTTTCTCTATCTTCTCGATGCTTCTACTCTGTTCACGGAAGTCAGCAGTAGCACTCAAAGACGCTGAAATGAATGAAATCTGGGTAGGCTGGATCGAATGATAAGCGAGACATCAGGTGCTATGGCATTTCTTTTCGCATTTGAGAAAAGTGTCTGTTATCGTAACGTTAGAAGAAAGAACCCGCCACTATGGTCTAATGGTTGCGGGGCTCGACTGCTGACCCGAAGGCCGCAGTATCAAAATCCCGTACGCGCGGTCGCATTTCGATGGAGGCAAAAAGCTAGAGAACCGTGTGCTTATGGGTGCGCGTTGAAGAACCCCAGGTGTCTGAAATTTCCGGAGCCTTCCACCACGGCGCCTCTCATAATGATATCGTGGTTTTGGGACGCCAAATCCCAACAATTAATATTATCTTTGGAAGAAAGCGGAAGCGCGATCCACAAGAGGCAGTCAAGGAAGAAGACAATATGGTGCCTTTTTTTTTTCTTTCACCGTGCCCTGTTTCTTTTTTTTTTTTCGAAAGATGTACCAATTTGCCCAGTGCTAGCTTTTCTATAGAAAAGCTAGCACGATAACAGGCCGTATACGGCCTGTTATCGGTTTATCCTACACCTTTATCACGAACACACTGCATTATCTAGTCTGTGAGCTCATTTCGTACACATGACCCCCACAGTACTGTGGTTTAGTACCACGACAGCGACAACAGTATACACACTTCTACGTTAAGGTCACGGGAATTCTCTATGAGGGCGCCAGGCTGATCACGAAAACTTTACCACGCGGTTCGATCCAACGGCTGGTCCGCACATATTGCCCACAACGCGCACGTCTGTTCGAGTCATCAAGCGTTTACCTTGGTCGCAGCTCTCGTGTTGCCGAGGGTGTACAGTCTGACCATTTTGTTTCTTCTTTCATTAGTCTGTTGTATAGTGACGTGACTGTCATATAACCGTAGACCTACCATCTATATATCCAAGGGCCTGACCCGATATAGTTATACAGCTTGCGCATCTGTCCTTCGGTTGGTGTAAAACAAGTCATTCTGACCACGACCAGACCTCTCCTGCGCATGTATATATACACAGCTCTATAGCGAGCTATCAGTCACTGATTCGTCTTGAAATTTAGGCCGATCAACCGCTACCACGTGTTTTACTTTTGCTAATGTATTTGCCCTACGGTTTATCGGGCTTGCACCCTTGTATTCGTCGGCCGCCGTTCTTTCCAACACTAGCTGTAGAAATTTAATGTTGAAGGCCCGTCCTAAGCGCAGAAAAATATTAAGCAATGATCACTAGTTCTTAGACATCGGACAGCTCTTGTTACAGATCAGCGTTCGGCACCGTCCATTCTTAAGAATATATTAGCTCCGGTTGACAGGTGCCATCCTGAGGGGTCAGTCGAACGTGTTCGTCTATATTTCCAACACGTTCCAATGTTTCGACAAGGGATCTTATCTTCGTCACGAAGATAAATTCGTTTGTGCAAAGTTTGGCTCCAATGACACTCCCTGATTAACGATCTCTCATAGCTTCAAGTCTCCATCTCCTCCTGAGCTTTATATTGTTTGGATTTCTGTGCAAGGCAGTGTGGTTTGAAAGAGACGCTGGTAACACATCGCAATGGCAGGGCCGCTGGTGGTCGCTATTGGTCGCGGAATATTTTGTGCAGGGGCCTAAGTCAGCCCCTGTTCAGTCGGTTACATTCCTTCTGCGCTGGAATTTGTTTTCATTCCTGTTGTTGCCTAAAGTAGACCAGCAACAAGAATGAATTTGACATCGAGGGAGACTGGTACAACGAGGACCTTTGTTATGCCATCGTCCGGACGCTCTCGCTGGCCTCTCGAGAAAGAGAGGTGGGGGAAAGAGAAAAGGAACACAGGCAGCGTGCCTATGTTGCGCTGAGCGTTGAAAGCACGCGGTTGTGCGCGCAATCGTCTTTCAGAGTCGTCTCGTGTGTCGGTTGCAACGTCCTTCTGCTTTGAACACACCAGGGTGCCCTATGTATAGATTGCGCATAGATTCATTGGGGTTGCTACATGTCCACCGAGTCTTATTAATTACTCTGTCGCGCACTGCGGCCGTTTTACGGTCCTGTTCTGAGAACTTCAGTTTAAATATTCAATCTTCGCCCTGTGTATACATCGCTTATGTGCTTTCTCGCTCTTGCACATGTCCTTTCATTCTTGAGCAACTCGTTTATCGGCACCAACCGCAGCCGGCGTCAAAAGTTTACGAACCGCGAAGACTGTGTCAAACCTAAGTATTTCCACAGCCTGGCATTCGTATTTTCAGCCCCTTCTACATATCCTAACAGCACAGTGTTGTACGCCTTTTCTGGCAACGGTCACAAAATGGTCGTAATGACGGTCTTTTCGAATCTCGCGGTTCATAAAGATTTGATGCCCGTTGCTCTGCGCTTAAGGTAGGCTTTCTTAAACGCCGCACTGAAGAGAATCGCTACACTGATAAAGCACTCTTTCTAAGACTCCGTTTCCGTTGACTATGCGGTGATTCATTGAGCGTTAGGTCAAAGAAATACCTTTAAAAGAACATTTTTCTCAAGTTTATAATCACGACGCTGTACTCTAGTGTGATGTGACAAATTTCAAAGCGATTTAGGTCGCTGTCGCTCAGTAGAACATCACGAACCTCGCTATGTTCAATCTTTCGGTACTTTAGAACGCATTATTATTGTTACCAATCTCTACCGATAAATGTGGGACAATAGGCCCAAGCAAGCATCATCACAATCCATGACGTCGCGGCTACATGGTGTGCAAACTTCAATGTTGCGTCGCCACCTGTCTTCAGTTTTTAATGTATTTACTGACTCCCCAAGTCTGCTATCACAGAGGTTTCTTTTGTATTCTGGAAGAGTGCTTTACTAATACAGCTCAAATAATTGCTCTTTTAAGTGTCCCCTTAGAAGCCTGTCCGCCTCTGTGGCACAATGTTTATGGCGTTGGGCCGCTAACTCGAAGGTCGAGGGTTCGATCCCGGCCGCGGCGGTCGCATTTCGATGGAGGCGAAATGCTAGAAGCCCGTGTACTGTGCGATATCAGTGCACGTTAAATAACACCAGATGGTCGAAATTTCCGGAGCCCTCCACTACGGCGTGCCTAATCATATCGTGATTTTGACACGTAAAACCCCAGATAATTATTAATTCCCCCAAAAGCCGCAACGTCACAGCGGCCGCATTCCTTCGGATGTTGCCGCTGGCGACACCTACGGCTCCCGCGTCGGGCTGTTTTCCTCTGACTTGACAGGCCGTGAACACATGGGGACAGACTTCGTCGTGACTCATGCGACTATTAGTGGCGCGCGGCGCCGCGACGCGAGTCCTTCGAGAACGGCATGCAAATTCGCTCCTTCAGTGTCACAAGTCTGCAGAATATACGTTCAGCGGGTTGCTTTTTTTTTCTCGTATATCTGACCGGCAGGCCCATAGCCAGGAATTTTTTTCGGGAAGGGGGGGGGGGGGTCCTAGCCCCCCCCCCCCCCCCCCCGGCAGGCTACGGGCCTGCTGACCGGTACATAGATGTTCGATCAATCTAAATTCCGTACGTGGAAAATCCCACGTTTACGGCGAAGCAGTGTATAATTAGGCCCCTCGTAACTCTGCAAGTCCGCGAACAATTACCTGTACTCAACAGAAAACTGTCATCACCATGAACGGCCTTAATCTTCACAATTTTTTTTACAAATCCACCGAGGACACCCAGGCTAAGATCAAATGACAGCTGCTGAACTGGGCGAATTGGTTCACGTGACTGCGACCCTGGGAGTAATAAGAAATATGAACATATCCTAACTCTGTGAACAGTTACCCAGTCAACAATTAGCCACTGAACAAAAAACCACAGGTAGGTATGTGCCACGCACATTTCGCAAACCCCATTACTTACCACTGGTCCGCTAAATATAAACAGAAAAGAAGTGCACAAATAATTGAAATAAATATATTAACAACTGAATAATAAATATATGAATGAATAACTGAACACATGTGTAAATATTTTTTATTGAAATAGAAAATAAATGAAGTTGTCACTATTGCTTGGTGACGGCTACCCCTTTCCACATTGTTTTTAGGATATAAAAATAATGTGATGATAACCATCACAGATATTGGTGTCTTCAAAAAAACGTTGGAGCACTTTCATTGCTTTACGGTTTATTCTAGACGGCCGTGGGCCTAGTATTTTCGCCAACGAAAACGTTCGCTCAGAGTCCAGCGTGTGGAGCTCCTGTTCGAGTCGCTGTCTGCGTGTCGTGCTTGGGACAGTCGAGCAACAGGTAATGCACATCCTCGTCGTCGTGGCCACACGAACATGTTGACGATGATGCAAGCTCAATCCGAAATAAGAAGCGCCTTGTGTAAGCAGTTCCGAGTCTAGGCGATGAATGAGTGTGTCGATACGTCTTGGGAGCTGAGGGTCTAATTGGCACTCAAGGTCAGGGTCAACTGCGTACAAGATCGATTCATTTGTGCCGTCATAATTCACGTTTTGCTCTTCGTAAAATTCGATGTATGTCGCATTGGGATATGGGAATGAGGCGGGTTTGTGTGTAATAATGAGCGGCTTTCGCCAACTCATCTGCCATTTCATTTCCCTTGATTCCGCAGTGACTGAGAACCCACTGAAATGCCACGTGATGACCTAACTTCGTAGCTTCTGAAAGCTCTCTTAAGATCGCGTATACTATACGTATTCGCCTCGAGATCGAGCAGAGTCGCCACCTGGTGGCTACTGGTTGAACCGTGCCTAGTGTGGATTCTTCCCTGCGTCGCCTGCTAGCTGCGGCGTGTTTGCATGTGCGCGTACGTCATGCGCGTCCTCAAAGGGTGATTTGTTTCGCTCTGTAATTTAATCTAAACTGTTTGTACGTATTCCCAGCACGATGTACAGAAGCATTTGGCCTTGCTCGGCTGTATATGCACCGTAATAACATCAGTGAGTGCACTTGTCGAAAGTGCTGTTCATTGCGTTGTACCCTCCATTCGCCATAATCATTTCAGTATGAATGCCGCTTTCTGGTTCAAGCATGTAGTAAAGTGCACTTGACGTCGTCTCAAACACGAAGTGTATTAAATACCGAGTGAAGGCAGGGTTTTAACAACTCGGTGGTAAACAAAAACAAGACTTTAGGCAACGCGCTTGCGCGTCACACTTGTTAGGTGTATAATTGCGTGACTGTCTTTTATCGGGTACGCGACGAGCTTTCGATGTGCTTAAGATGTAATTTTATTGTACGGTCGTGCTTCACTGCAGAGTAATATTTCTGACAAGTGAAGTCTGACTTTTCGGTATACATAAATAATCCCCTAAAAAGAACTGAAAATGGAATGACACGAAAGTGATGAAATGAGTTGCCGGGCGTTCTTTTAACTTGGGGCGAAATGCATGAAAAAACACCGGGCCAAAAATTAATCCAGATGGCGTGCCTTACAATCATATCGTGCTAATTTCACGAACCTCATCTTTTTTTTTTACGTTATCTTGAGCTATTGTGTGGCGTTATTATAGATTGGTGGAAGGCAGTGGGTATCAGTGGCTTGAAAAAAAAGACTTTTGTCCCATAAATTAACCGCACCTTTGTTGCATCCCTGGCATGCAGGTAATCAATCGAAAAAAAGCTCTGTGCTGGACTGTTACCTTTTTACACTGTTACTGGAATAAAAACAAGCGTGTACGTGTGAAACATATTCCTAGTGCTAAAGCTCTGTCAGCCACTTAGCTTTCCAGATGAAATTTCTTATCAACTGTCCTACATAACGCGGATAGCTGAGTAAGAAAAAATACAGGCGCGTATTCGTGCACGCAGTACGCAAAATGCTATTCGGTCACCAGATGAGCAAGAAGTAAATACGTAATTAGCTCAGTCGCGCAACAACACTGCGTAGTAGGTGAAACACAAGCTAAGCACGTACAAATAAAACAGCAAAAAACGTCATAGTGCAAAAACGCAGACTGTCGCCGAGGACCATCATCCCGTTCATTGGCACGTTGCGCTTCTCTCACAAGTAATAGTAACGTTCGGCGGGCTTCGTGCATCTATTTCGCAATGGAGAATGTACATATATTACCAGCAGGCTGCACTCAACGCGTCTTATTTGCCGATAATCAGCTCAAACTGCCCACAACGAAGTGCCGCCGCGCCGCTCGGCCGTCTATCCACACTAGCGTGGCGACGGTGCTGCCGCCTGTAGCCCGATCTCGGGGCGGATATCTATTTTTCCCGGAGGGGCATTTTCCACACACGCAAGAATAAATAAATAAATAAATAAATAAATAAATAAATAAATAAATAAATAAAAATCCGGCAGATTCCACGCACAGCTGGAATCAATGTCGTGTGAAACAGCCAGCAAAGAGCTACATACAGTGCCTTGTTTGTCTTTGAGGCAAATTAAGTCATTCATGTCATTATATCTAGTCCACTATCTATCGCATGTTTGTCATGCATGCATGCGTTCATGTACAATATGGTATATACCACGCTAATGAAACGTATATTCTGGTACATACAATGCATGAGCTGTCATTAATGTTCGTCACGCAAAAATGTCATGCCCTACCAATTGTGGTACATATCCAGTGAACAAAACAGCCGGAAGCGCACCAAGACATTGTCATGTAAATCATGCCGTACACGACATGCATGTCATGATTGTCATGTTACCACCTGTCATTTATGTTCTTCATACAGTGACATCGCGCAACGCCAATTTTGGTATATACCAACCTAGCGAACCGGCCGCCAGCGCACCATGAGCAGGGCATGTAAATCGTGCTGTGCATGAAATGCATGCCATGATTTTCGTGTTACCACTTGTCATTTATGTTCGTTTTACAGTAGCGTCACGCAATACTAATTTTGGTGTATATCAAGCTAGCGAACTGGTCGCGACAGCACCATGAGCGTGGCATGTGAATCGTGCGCTACATGACATGCATGTCATGTTACCACTTGTCATTTATGTTCGTTATACAGTTACGTCACGCAATGTTCAATTTGGTGCATGTAAGGATAGCGAAATGGCCGTGAGCGTACCAGGAGAATTGCATGCAAATCATGCCGTACATGACATTCATGTGATGATTTTTCATGTTACCACATGTCGTTTATGTTCGTCATACAGTCACGTCACACAATACCAGTTTTGGTGTATATCAAGCTAGTGAACCGGCCACTAACGCACCATGAGCGTGGCATGTAAATCACGCCCTACATGACAACATGACATGCATGTCATGATTGTCATGCTACCACTTGTCATTTATGTTCTTCATACAGTCACGTCAGGCAATACCAAATTTGGTACATGTCAAGCTAGCGAAATGGCCGCGAGCGTGCCAGGAGCGTGGCACGCAAATCATGCCGAACATGACATGCATGTCATGATTTTAGATGTGAAGCATCTTATAGCGGAGTTCAATCCGGTGGTGGTGGTGTGCGGCGTGACCACCCTTACTGCGCATGCGCAAGCCCTCCCCACTCCCCCTCTCCCATCCCCCTCTCCACTTCCAATTTCCCATCTCCCCTTTTTTTCTCTACCCTCCCCTCTCCACTCCCCCTCTGAAACGGGAGCTCTACATGCCGAAGCGCTGCTTCGCATCGCCTCATGTCCCCTTTAGCGGGAGATGGTGTGATTTTTTTCATGTTACCACCTGTCCTTTATGTTCGTCATACAGAAATCCTTTGTCATATTTATTTTGGTATATATTCATTTAATCAAAGCCGCGAACGCCCCGAGACCATGCCATGTAAATCATGCTGTACATCACATACGTGTCATGATTTCACAATAGGACCTGTCATTTATGTTTTTCATACACTCTTATCACGCCATACCAATGTTGGTGTATATCAAGTTAACGAAATGTCGTGAGAGCATTAAGACCGTGGCATGTAAATCATGCCGATCATGACATACATGTCATGACTTTCATGTTATGACCTGTCATTTATGTTCGTCATACAGTCATGTTATGCCCTACCAATTTTGTTGCACATCCCATTAACGAAACGAAACGGCCAGGAGAGCCCAAAGTCGTAAGCGGCTAGACAGAAAAGAACAGACAGACGGATAGATAGACGGACAGACGGACAGACGGACAGACGGATAGATATAGATAGATAGATAGATAGATAGATAGATAGATAGATAGATAGATAGATAGATAGATAGACAGACAGACAGACAGACAGACAGACAGACAGACAGACAGACAGACAGACAGACAGACAGACAGACAGACAGACAGACAGACAGACAGACAGACAGACAGACAGACAGACAGACAGACAGACAGACAGACAGACAGACAGACAGACAGACAGACAGACAGACAGACAGACAGACAGACAGACAGACAGACAGACAGACAGACAGACAGACAGACAGACAGACAGACAGACAGACAGACAGACAGACAGACAGACAGACAGACAGACAGACAGACAGACAGACAGACAGACAGACAGACAGACAGACAGACAGACAGACAGACAGACAGCCAGACAGACAGACAGACAGACAGACAGACAGACAGACAGACAGACAGACAGACAGACAGACAGACAGACAGACAGACAGACAGACAGACAGACAGACAGACAGACAGACAGACAGACAGACAGTCGCAGAAGTTCACTCAGAAATGCTTCGTATTTAATAACCTACGCACCTTATTTCTGGTCCACGCACATCGAGCTGGGAGTGCTTTCAAGGAGGATACACTAAATTGAAAAATTATGAATAAATGCATAAATGAATAAACTAAATAAATAACTTCAAGTGATACGCGTCTTCGCTAGTCACCCACCTTCAGAAAGTGGAATGACTCATGAATTTTTTCCATGTATATAGTGTCATTGTCTTTCTTTTTTTGTTGTTGTTGTTGTTGTTGTTAGCTGCTGTCGGCAGAAAAGGAAGAAAGCCGCCGGAACGCTGGCAGTTACGCTGGCTGGGTCGGAGATCGAACGTGAACACCCAGGGAATAAGGAATGCGGAGGAAAAAAGAACAACAAAAGTTACAAAGCCCTAGCGAGAATTAACACAAAAAAGAAGTAATACTAATTTTTTTAATTTTCTACTTGCTTCGCATCAACTACACCTGTTATGTCTTGTGTGTGAACGGGAATATCAAGGGTAATAGAGAGAGAGAGAGAGAGAGAGCCTTCTGTTAAACAAAAATAAAGTACTTCTTCATTTGTTTTTTATTTGCTGGATATTTCGTTCTACATACGGCACCAACTGAAAACGAAGCCAAGTAATGCACAGGGGTAAATGCACACATTTTCATTGCTATTCATACTGTGTAAATTATAGCGAGGTTAATTTGCCGATATTTTCACGTCATTGAATGCCTCGCGGACTGTGACCGTTACCCTCGAAAAAATTCAGCTCAATCTCTTTAAAATATACGCTTATGAGGTGACCGCCCACCATCAGGCATCAACAGCTTGGTTTTCAAAATAAACTTTATTCACTCACTCACTATAAACGAGCACTTCCGACATTTATGAAATGCATACGATGTCTTTGAACTGTCACAAGTGTTGTTAGATTCATAGCACTCGTAGCACGGGTGGCTGATCGGAATATTGTTGGTGATTCGCCAGCGTGCAGCGTCGACGGTTAACCGCGGCCGTTGTCCCGTCTTTTACATACGCCCCCGTTTAACCTTCGTGTACTTGCGATACCTGACTTTGTAATGCAATATGGATGTTCTGATGCTGTTTCTGAGTTATCATCAGCGGTGTAAAGCTAGTGAAAAAGTTTCAAAATCGCATGTAACTGGTAAGAGTGTGTTTCCCTCGTGGCTTCGCGGCCATATATTTTTTGGCGGGTGGCAACGTTTACTCGTCCTTCTAACCTTCTCGTGATTTCTTTCTGATTCCTTCACTTCGTATAGCGTCCTGCAATACTTCTACCAACCTTAAGTTTTTATTATTACGATGTACGATGGTTTAAAAGATGTTGGCGCCCTTAGATGGCGCTGTAGCTACTCCTTTTCACAGAAAATTCTTCGTGAAGACGATAGGCGCGAAAAAATAAATAAATAAAAACTTATGAAATCGCGCTCAAGTCGTCTTGTATAAGTGAAGCACTTGGCCTTAAGCCATAAACAGATACGCACGCACGCACACAGCGGAAACACCAAGTCTAGTCACATAACACCAAGATGCCCACAATGTTTAATCATGAACCAAGGAATATGTCGACGCTATGGTTGTTTATTCTACGTGAGAAAAACGGTGCGACGACAGCTGGCGCTTGCAACAATCTCATCCGCAGTGTAAACACAAGATTAGTATCTAACCCCTGCCGAGAGCGAACGTGGACGCAGGAACAAGATAATTGGTTCGCTGTGCAAACAAAAGAGTAATCAAAGGGGGTTTTGCAAAAGGGCTGGAAATAACGATGGTAACCTTGCGTCACTAATAATGAGTAGCTCATTTGGGCTTGGCTTTTCAAACGCGCTGCCCCACCACTATCGTTTAACAAAGAAATTAACGCAAATTTAGCCATGATACCGGAGTAATTATTTGTTGTAAACACGAATTGCTTGATGTGTGTTTGCGCGCATGTGTGAGAGGGAAATGCAATATGCATCGCATTATAGTTCTATACATTTTTTTTTATTTACCGACCTGGGGGAATCGTAATAAAAAAGCGTATTCTTAGGTATATTTTTTCTTTTATGCTTGATTCATATATTCTTCTAATACTACCGCTGTAAAAGCTACAGATGCAGATGTGGAAAGTTAATGTGCGCTAATTTATTGATGCCTGTATATTAAATGTTATTTAGGCGCCTTTACACGCATTTTGTATCTTAATACGACGTATTTTACGCCTTGTTATACTCTCGGAAAGCTGCATCCTTTCATCATTTCAAGCACGGTAAAACAAAGTCAACTTGACACAGGTGAACGTTCCGTCCAGGGACATAGCCAGAATTTTTTTTCGGGGTGAGGGGGGTGGGAGGGTTCAACCACCCTTGGTGTATGTTCGTGCGTGTGTTTGTATCTGTGCGTGTGGATAGGCACATGCAAAAGTTAGATACTTCGGGGAGGTTCGAACCCCCAACCGCCTCGCCCCCGGCTACGCCAGTGGTTCCAGCCAATAAGGCAGCGACCGTGACACACTACGCTGATATTGCTGAGAGAACAGGTTAAATAGACCGTACTGACAAGCCTTCACTTGCGCAATACAGTCCTCGAAAAAAAAATCCAATAATCGGGCCTCCTATTCACAATATGCTTACGCGTATCTTTCATAAGCACCTTCCAACATGCGTCTGGACAGTCGTTGCGTTAGCACACCTATCGCTTTCATGATTGAACGGCACGCGAATACCGCAAGCAGCGGTGTTCATATTATTTTACGTAAGAAACGTTTTGAAAGTGGATGGCGATCGTGGTCTTAAAAGAAAAAAAAAACTTTGAAAGGTAGTATGAACTTTTGAACGAACAAAAAATCGAAACCTTGGATGACTTTGCCCCAACTGTGGCGCAGACAAGTTCACGATAAATAGAGTAGTTTTCTTTTATATTGCAGCCTGTACACGTTCGCACACGTGCTGCCTATTTTGAAGTAGCGGGGGGAGAGCACTTGACCTATGCGTCGGCAGTGTATAGAGGTACTGAGGTCACGTAGGGCTTGCACTTGTTGATCGTGAAAGGTTGCTTTCAACGCACTGGGCGGTTGCTTTCAAAGTGCTGTTTACAGGATGTTCGCTGAATCTGATCAGCTTTTTGTTGTTGCCCAAGTTGTTTCAGTGAAGTAGAGGAACCTGCGTGGGAAGAGATGTGCTGAAAGCAACGGGAGTTCCATTAATTTCCTCAAGCTTGTAGACGGAAGGGCATCAGAGCTTTCTGCAGCTTACTCGTTACCTTTTTTTTTTCCCTCTTTCTTTCTTTCTTTCTTTCTTTCTTTCTTTCTTTCTTTCTTTCTTTCTTTCTTTCTTTCTTTCTTTCTTTCTTTCTTTCTTTCTTTCTTTCTTCTTTCTTTCTTTCTTTCTTCTTTCTTTCTTTCTTTCTTTCTTTCTTTCTTTCTTTCTTTCTTTCTCGTAGTAAAAAGAAAAAGTGCGCACTCTTTGTGCATTGATCATGAGCATTTGGCTTCACTGAAATGACCTTTGGCATTTCTGCTTGAACTTGTTAACTTTGCACACGTTGGTAACACGTACTAAGTTCATTAAACTTCCTAGAGCGTCGCTCACTAGGCATAAGAAATGTGCGCAATAGCGGGGAATATACATAAAATAGCTTTGCGTAAAAAAGTGTGTGCATAGAGCTTTAAGTTTATAGGCTAAGCAATTCGCTAGCGTTATACAGTTGAACGTACTCTCGCTTTTGTTCTCCTCCGGAGGAGTTGCGCTGAATGCTCAGTGGTAAAGCCACATAGCTCTGGCATTTGTTCATATCTGTAAAAATCAACATTCGCGGTGCATGCTATATTCTTGAGAAAACTGATAAGCGCTTCTTCGTTAACTTTCTTTACGTTTATTGAATCACGCGCACATGAATAGGGAATGAAACATGACTGAGGAGTAATCGTCATATAATTATATCGGATAATTCCTGCGCAATCCCCATGTCGCACATAATTACGCGCAGCCGGACGCATCGTGTTGCAAGGAATTCGTAATATATGTACGTTTTTTTTTTTATTTTTGAGTGATGAATCACTTTATGCTTAACAGCGCCTTTCGTATACAGTGTAGGGCTTTCTTTTTTTTTCATAGCTTGTAGCCTCGACTGCGAACTTGCAAGGCGTAACCAAAAAGGTAGTAATAGCGATGGCACGTTCGAGATGGCTTCACACAGCATGCGCACATAAATATTTCGCATGTAATGTCATTACAGGGCGACCTATACATAGCGTCGTCGTTGGATAGACATAAACAGACAGACGTCGATATATGAAAGGCATTGTGCGCCTTCTTTGGGTCTGATGGGCCTTTGCACGTATATATAATGCACGTACTGTGAGAACTGCGTGGCACGCTCAATCGTCTGTCGCTTTCTGTTATATCTGCTATGTCGGGGTCGGTGCTCACAAGACATACGCACTGGACGCTCTCGATAGAAACAATCAAAGGAGGTTCCTGTGTAGTGTCTACAGGTATGCATAATATAAACTGCGACATGGTATGTTATTTATATACCCGTAGAGTGTCTGCGTGATTTAGGTTCTTTGAGCTTCTCTTCGCTCTCTTTTCTCTGTTCATATTGCTACACTTTCATTCTGTGCGGTCGCCGCTGTGTTCCAGTGGTTACGGTGCTCGGCTGCTGACCCGAAAGACGCGGGTTCGATCCCGGCCGCATGGGTCGCATTTAGATGTAGGCGAAATGCCAGAGGCCCATATACTGCTGTGTCATTTCAGTGCACGTTGAAGAACACCAGATGGTCCATATTAACCGAAGCCAACTACTACGGCATCTCTCCTATAGAGTCGCTTTGGGACAGTCCCGCAAACCAACGTACCAACTTTCATGTTGTGCCCGTTAGCCAATTGGAACCATCTTCGAGCAACCTCCATGCGTTTCTTCATTTAACCCGTCTATCTCTTTTCGTGTTGGAAGCCTAAAATAGGGAAGTCCAGCTAGCATGTCGATCGTCCGCATGTTATGACGAATGCGTCGCCTCTCTTCGTATCGCCGCGCGCATACTGCTTGCATTATCAAACCATCCTTATAAAGGGATCGCGCCTTCGTGACCTAAAACAGCTCAGCCGCTGAAACCGAGGGCACTATAGATTTTATAGACATTCTTAGAAGGCGATTTGTTGCGCTCTGTCTCAAAATCGGTTATCTCGCGTGTTGCACCTGTCAAGTGGTTGTCTATTATATACCACTGAAGTCTGATTATACGAAGTTGTTTTTCATGTACTACATTGCTCTAAATATTCCTCGCGTGGGAGCCTCGGATAACATTAACTCTAAAAATTTGTCACTCTGGATATCAGTCTTCGAGAGGCGGCTGTGCGCGCGTACGTACATTGCTTTTCATGTACTTCGCAGGAGGTGGCAGAGGTGCTCGAGATTGTGCTCCGGCACCAACGGCTTCCCTCGTAAGAGACCACAGTGCTCCGCTGTCTTGTTAAACTTCAGCTTAACGCTTCTTGCCGGAAGCACTTTGCGCGACCACGTTTGCCCAAAGGTCAATGCTTTCGTGCGGCATTTCTCTTTTCAAATGCACCGTAAACGCAAGGTTATTATTCCCGCTTCTGACGACCTTTGGTCTTCGCGCACTATACACACGGGCCTGTCAGAGCTCTATACTCGTCACGTACCAGTACACAAACGCGCGGCAGCGTCAACGTCCTCCCTGAACCGTCTAGCCTCAGTGAAGAACAAACGACTTCACGCTGCATTTCCATTTTTGCAGCTTGGCGTACAGCCTTCATCAGCGGCCGACTAGTGGTGACGTAGTTTCGCGTAGCATTTCGTGCGCATTTTTTTTTTTTTTTTTGCGGTTCCCGCGCAGTTCCCTGATGCACTATCTCTCTATTTCTTTCTCTAGCTCTCTCTAGCGCTTAGCTTCAATGCTTTGTGCTATGCAGCCCAACGCTCGTACGTCTGCAGCCGCCTTTGCTTCACCCGAAGGACGACGCGGCGCTGCTGCTGTTTACCGATGCATTGACGCCCCGTAGTGAATGCAGCGCGCCTGTACGCTCGGTATCGTTTTACGAGCAGACGCTCCCGTGAGCTAGACGAATGCTGCCGGCGCATAAATTCCCGCGCGGTGTCAAGGAGGTCCTTTCTGGCGAACGTGAGTATATAAATGTGCCCGCATTTAGGCGGTTTATAGCACCGAGACGTGTAGTGCCTTAAAAGTGCCGCCTCGCATTAACGAAGTTGTTATCCTTTGTTCTTGCGTGTGGAGGAGAGAAAGGCTGGAGGATGGGGAGGGGGGGGTCTTGTGTAAACGGTCGTTAGATTACGACGCGCCTTTAGAGACCCGCATCCGACCCCATTTAGTGCCGTAGGGGTGTGGCGGAATCTCCGCAGCTAGCTGTGCTCATTGGCGGAGTTGACAACGCGAAATGAAAGAGGTAATGTTCTGGTTTTACAGATCTGTAAAGGCGGAGATGTATAGGCCAATTTCGCGAAAATTGCGCATAGAAGAAACGTTAGTTAACGCTTTTGTTTGTTTCGGGGACGCGAAGTTGCGAGTGGTTGTATCGCGTAACGGCCGCGTCGTTTTTGTCTACTTTATGTACGTGTACCGATGTGATACAGAGCTGTTTGGCGTTATAGCGTCTTGGTAACAACGAAAGTGGACGTAAAATATTTACGGTTGGCGCTCTTATTGGTTCCTTCGAATGCTCTGAGAGCAATGAACGGAGCTCTTTCTTCGCGCAAGTAGATGAAGTCGTATACTCGGCAACGTTCTTCGCGAAAGTTTTGATTCAGCGCATTCGGACAAAATCGTCCGATCTCGCCATATATTCTTTGACGCGCCGTTTTTTACGACTGAAATGTTGTTACCAATATTTTTGTTCATCGCTGTGTAGGCTATTTTTATGTATTTTTTTTAAAGTGATAGTTTAAAAGAAAATGTATGCTGCGTGGGTATTGTATTACCCTAGCTGCACGGTTTAATACGATTAATTTTGATTGTTTTCACGTTTTTCTGTAGGAACGGCGTTAGCCGTAACGTCCGGTGCTACTGGGATCAGCATTCTGTGCTTGCGTGGACAGTGGCGTAATTTGATTCAAATCGCTCATTGGTCGAGTAAACTATACGAAAAACACACATCGGGAAGCCTCTCCTAACTCTCTTAATTGTCCCGAATACGACGAGGTATCCGTGTTTTAGCACCATCGATATTGTATCAATGTTATCGCCACGATCTTCAAATTCGACATTTAAGTGAAAGTACATTAGCGAGTATACACTGGATGTTTGACGCAGAGGTGCACAGAACTGTAGTCGAATTCACAAAGCGTTTTGTTCTTAGCGGTTCTTTGCGATTGGTTGGTTACGTTCACTAATTATGTATACTGCAGCAGAATTGGCTGAAATTTTCTCTTACGGAAACTCTTCTAGCCTAAGATGTTTCTGTGAATACAAACCTGCACCGTGAATGATTAAGTGTGTGTGGCAGATCAGAGCGATGTAGAACGAATGGCGCGCAGCGTGCATAGCATCCCGATTCATATCCGCTCTTTCCCGGTAGCTTTTGTTCAGTGCTGGGCAGTATCGAAGATACATGTATTTTAGATACTATCTTAGATACTCTATGGGTATCTTGTATCTGTATCGCGATACTTCTCGAAAGACAAGTATCTGTATCTGTATTTCCGATACATTCGATAATGTATCGTGTATCTTAAGATACAAGATACTTCTATCGCAACACAACCGAGCGAAACAATAATCGCTGGCCAAGCTCCGCTTCTCAAGCTGGTACTGGTGCCACTAAGCCATCTGATTAAGTCTTAGGGCAGTGACGTAATTTTATTTTTACGCCAGAGTCATCCAGTGAGGGCAGAGGATGAGGAAGACAAGCGCGCGGACGTCTACGCCCAGCCCACGCACCTTTTGTTTGCTCGATTTCTTTTCTTTTTAGTTGCGCCAATGCCGCGACACTTGCTCTTAGCCACTGTTCTGCGTCGCGTCTATCGCGCAAATTCTGATGTTGCTACAGTCACGGCCGCTACATAAAAAAAAAACAGCTGTTTTTTTTTTATGTAGCGGCCGTGCTACAGTGTCGTTACTGAAGATTCTCTTGCTTTTTGCTCCGCAACGAAATGGGATGCGTGCAAGAATGGGGTTCCTTTGCGTCGCGTGGATTTTACATATCAGCGATTTGAATGATCTCGTGGATGTAAGTTTGACTTGCATGCCATGAATTAACTTATATGCCAATAAGAATCTAACAACGTTAGCGCCACTGGTACTGATGCTAGATCTAAAAGAGCAAGCGTTAACCTAACAGAAGCTATCTTGGCGCACCGTATTTCTCACGTCTTGCTACATTTATTCAAAAAAATTATGAAATCATAATTTGATTATCAGCACAAGTGCCTCCTTAGCTATCATTTTACATCCCTTACATTACCTAAGTCTCTGCACTGTTTTTCCAGTCTGGTCACTGTGGTATGTCTTTTGCGACGCGCTCCCAAAATAAGATCTCTGCTTTATTCATCTGTCTGCTTTATTTCCACTACTGTTTACACATTTACACGTTGCCAAGGTGATTTTGAAAACAAATATATAATTATGTGGCCGTACCTTGAGTAAACAGTACAAAACATTCTGCTTACCGCTTATGAAAATAGCGAAATTGAGTTTGCATTATAATAATGGAAATCATTAGGAGCCACCTTAAAGATGTTAGAAAGGGGATTCGAGAAACTTTGTTTTGCTGAATGCTCGGTTTTGCTCATGAGCGTCCCAACGATCCGTTTCAGGCAATTTTACATAGGCACTGAATTTTCTATTGTCTCAACAGGTAAGTCGACGATACTTCATGCTCATAGCTATTATGGGCGCCGTCTGAATTGTGTTTCTGTACTCATTCAATGTGAATGTTTGATACACAACCACTTCTCTGTTTTACTTATATTTGTTTTCCTGTTTCGGGCTTTCTTAAATAATTTTCGCATTACCAATCGCCACGTAGTGGGTGCTATAAGTGGCAATAGCGCGAAGCGCGGCTGTGTGCTGCGACGCTTTATGGAACTATACAATACGTCTGAGACATTTCTGTGTTGCACATGTTCTCTCGTTGAAGAAAAATTGCTAAAAATATTGCACGTGAGTATATCAACAAAGAATCCTTTACTCCAGCAGATAACTAGAATATGACAATTCATTGCAGTTTTACATCATCTACGTATAACCAGGGGTCTCAAACAGAGCTTATAGCCAGCGGGCCGCAGTCGCGAAATTTAGTTGCAAGGGCCGGGACAGTGAAGATGGTGGGAGAGAGTTTGAACAAAATGACGTTTGAAAGGAAGCCTTTCCCATATCTCATACATAGGTCATTTCTGAAGGGGATTTGGAGTCAGGATTCGAGAAATATCGATAGCGATGTACAGAATGACTGATATCTGGACGCGGATTCTGAAATACGCAGTTTTTGTTCTACGGTTCTGTTTTAGCCCATGGTGACCACATGTTCCTCACGAAAGGAATGCTTGAGACCAGTCATGTCTGTGCAGCTCACGAACATACTTATTTAGAAAATAAAAACAAAGAAGACGAAGACGGTCATTTGTGCGTGCCGGGCCGCGAGCGAAATGGCTCAAACCCCAAGTATGCACCACGAGTCTCACCCCCCCCCCCCCCCACTAAAAGAAATGTCGCTACCAGCGTTGTTGCTGCTGTTATAGTTCACTACACTGCTGTACACCTGTCCGTATATACGGTATTGTACAAGCTGTATTTTACGGACAAGGTAAAAGTCCACACCCGTATTTGCACCATCGTGACAAGGCTTCTTATTGAAGTTACTGTGATTATATGGCAACCTGCTATAGATGGTCGGCAAGCTGTGCAAAGTAAGTACCGCTGTCAGCGAAATGTACAAAGAGTTGTCCTGTGAATAAGCTAAAACAAACCCCAATAGGTTATTTTGGAAGGGAACTAATGTACTTTGAGCAAGAAGGGCAAATCTTTTGAGATACTAACAGACATTTCATTCAAGTGGAACAAAATAGGTCACAGTTAAATTTTGAAGCAGACATTTTCGTGCATATATAGGCGTTTGCTGCTACATTATATGGATCTATAATAACACATTTGAGAATGTATCGAAGTATCTTAAGATACAATTACTAAGTATCGTATCGGATACCAATTTTGCGGCAATATCTTGTATCTGTATCTCCAATACTTCTTGCCTGAGTATCTTGTATCGTATCGCGATACAATTTCAAAGTATCTTTGCCCAGCCCTGCTTTTGTTGTATGAAGAATGAAAGAATGAAATATAGAAGTAGCTATAAATATAACTGGAGCTGTGCATATTTTTAACGCTATATGTTATGTTGCACTGCAGTTTATTCGCCAAGTAAGGCACTATTGGGCTTTTTATTTATCTGGTTCACTTTCTAAACAAAAGCTTGAACAAAAACGGAAGCCGCGGTCATTATTGTTGTTGTTGTCCTGTCTGTATGTCTACGTCGTGTAATTGAGAAGGTAAGCAAGCTGACCAGAGCGCACGTCATCGCGCATAGTGCTCTGACGTAAGCATCTAAAACAGTAATATTCTGAGATATATAAGTACGCTTACAACGCAAGGCTGCACGCGGACGAAAGAAGAGACGAAGCGCTGTAATCGTAGAAAAGGATGGCCCAGCGACTAGACGAGGCCTTTACGTTGCCGACTTATACAAGCGTGCGAGGCGTTGTCTACGAATGTGGCCGCTTTCACGCCGACAGCGCTATACAGAGTCAGCTCAGAACTCACGTGGAAGGAGCTACAGAAGAGCAGATAGGCTTCACATCAAAGCATGCGCGTTACTTGGACACCTTATATATGCCCTTGAGCAAAACAACGCAGTCGCCTTTGTCATAGAGGCGTGCACAGGTTTTTCCATTAGGGGTGGGGTGTCATATTTTACTTGGGCGCCCCCTACCCCGTGTTGGTCGAGTTCGACAGAAAACAAGCTTCGCGATGGATCGAAAAAAATGAAAATGAAACGGTCACAACGGCCTGCTTTTGTACCCGGCAAGCTGGGGACCAAAGACAGGCCGTTGCGATATGTGGGAATGTGCGTTAGATGAGAGATGCGGGAAGTGAACCGTTCTTTGGGTGCAGCATCAGTGGTCATCGGCCGCAATTATCGCCAAAAGCCGTCGTCCATAACCGTGCACTTCCAACAATGACGGGACAAGTCCGGCAGGTATGGAGCGAACTTTGCGGGCCCCTTGGATGATTAAGGGGGCGGCCGACCTCTCGCCACACACACACACATCCGTGTGCACGCCTATGACCTTTATCATCAAACAGTGAAGGTATGGGAGCATTATATGTAACAATCCGGGAAAAAGACTAAAGAAATAACATAGAGCGAGAGAGAGGGATCAGGCGTTATGCTAAATCTTATGTGTCTCTTTACTTTGTATCTGTGGCTTTCTTTCATGACGCCGCTGGCGCTAGCCAACACCATCTGTCATCGTTAAAAACACGCGCGCGCGAAGTGGCACGCGAGGCATGATCGAGTTGGGGAACTTTTTCGTCCTATCTCTCCATGCATTCGGTGGCACCTAGAGCTCTTATTGCTCAGAGAGAGACAGAGAGAAGCCAGGCCAAAAGTCGGGAGCTTTATCAGTCTGCGCCGCAGTTCGCGAATGCTCGCGGATGAAGAGGATATAATAGAACTCATTTCTTCGGAGGAATGGCAGACTCGCACAGCTAGGCCAGCGGTGGGTGGCAATGAAAAGCACTCGGGCTATGCGTGTGGTTCATGAGCCTGCGCTCATATAACCGTCTGGCTGTGTACCGGCGGCGACGACGAGACAGTCCGCACGCATTCAGGAAAACTTTTCGAGCTAATCTCTTCAGCAAGTACGGGGTAGGCGGCCCGCGACAATTTGTCTTCTCGGCCAAACATGGCGCGCCGGCGGCACGCCCCGCGCGCATATAACTTCGCTCGCTCGCCTCGCGATCCACCCCCCGCCTGGTGCTAATGAGGGCTCGGGCGCGTGTCTTTGCTAATTAGAGGCGTCCTCATTATCTCTTTGCTCAGCATACATGCCTGCGTGCGTGCGAGTTTGTGTGTGTGTGTGTGTGTGTGTGTGTGTGTGTGTGTGTGTGTGTGTGTGTGTGTGTGTGTGTGTGTGTGTGTGTGTGTGTGTGTGTGTGTGTGTGTGTGTGTGTGTGTGTGTGTGTGTGCGCGCGCGCGCTTGCTCGTAGCGTGTAGCTAACCTTCGATATCCGAGCGTTGGCGTGGAGCGCTGAGCAATCGTGACCTTGCACAAGGCATGAGCTCAGAGTAACATAGTAGCAGTATCTTATTTCTTTGCTTATTCAAGCTACTATGCGTGAGGGGATGTACAGGAGCCAATACAAGTTATGCGAGCTTCAACTTGTTGCGCGGACGTAATTATTTATACCAAGCACAACTCGGCCTCAATGCTCGAAACGAACAGAAAGCTGCCACGAAGTTCGCGCCGATGAAATTGCCTTAAGTTACTTACCGTACCTAATTAATGAAGGAAGGGAATTTTGAGGGCTCGTTTCTTGGTTTCACACAACCTTAATGAAAACCAGCAGATAATGAAGCCAAGGATAGTATAGAGGACGTTAACTGTACTATTTTAAGTGTATTGTGGTAATTGTGATGTAGATGTGAATAAAGTAAAGTGGACGAAGAGACAAGTTGCCGCCGGCAGGGGCCGAACCTGCAGCCTTCGGATTACGCGCTCGATGCTCTTACCAGTTGAGTTAGGCCGGTGGTCGTCCCCTCGTCCACATTATCGGGTATTTATATGCATGAGACCTAGGAGTGTATCTAACTCCCAGTACCTACGTAACTCCCAGTAATCCCGTACTTAATGAATTACACTAGTATACGTAAGGAGGTTTACGCTTGTCGCGCACTAAGACGTACACAAGGAATTGATGTCGCGAAAGCAATTTCTTCGTTCCGATTTTTGTAAAGCAAATTAAAAATCATGCAGCTAGCTTTATACGCACTGGTCACTGTTTCTTGTAGGGCCGTTTTTCTCTTGCATGTAATTAAAACACTGTGCAGTAGAATTGGCACCGAGAGCAGAACACTTGCTTCTTGTGTGTGTGTGTGTGTGTGTGTGTGTGTGTGTGTGTGTGTGTGTGTGTGTGTGTGTGTGTGTGTGTGTGTGTGTGTGTGTGTGTGTGTGTGTGTGTGTGTGTGTGTGTGTGTGTGTGTGTTTGAGAGAGAGAGAGAGAGAGGGCAAACGGGAGGATAGTGCAGATGAGACTGCTGAAGTAAAAGCCTTAGGACAATGTGCAGAGATAATCCTCAAGGCTTCAAGCTGGCTTTCCATCGGAAATCTCTGGGGATGCTGCTTGCGACGTATACGGTATAAATTGCTGCGCTTCGTCCTTGGACAAGGCTCGGGTGGCTCAGCGGTTGAAGAGCTAGCCGGCTTATACGCTCTTCTGGACGTCGTACCAGTCCCCGTGCTTCTCGCAAGCCGTCTTCGTTCGATCCACACATCGCGTGACTTCGAGAGGTCGGGATTCCTAGACGAGACTCCTTCGCTGCTTGCTTCTGCGCGTGTTTGACCTTGCTTCGTGATTAAACATTAAATTTTGAGGTTCAACATCTGATGACTGCCTTGTGTGTTTTGAGGCACGCCTGGTAGTGGAAGGCTTCTGATTAATTTTGACTTCTTGAGATTCCTTAGCGTACTTGCACATAAATCTAATGCACTGGCGTTTTTATTTATTTTTATTCTTTTTTTTCTATTTAGCTGCCCTGTCGAAATGCGGTCGCCATCGAGGGAAAATGAAGCCGCAACATTGAATTCAGCAACATAATTCCACAGCCTTTGCGCCACCGCGACGTGTCTTTGTTTTTGTTTCTTTTTATAGCTTAGTGGCTAAGATGTTGCGCTGTGAAGCTCGATGACGCGGGTTCGACTCCCGGACACGGCGGCCGCATTCCATGGATGAGGGCGAAATGCAACAACACTCGCGTGCTTAGATTTAGTGCACGTTAAAGTACCCCGGTGGTCAAAATGAATCCGTAGTACCCCATTGTGGCGTGCCTCATAACGTCATTATAAGTTTTCTGCGTAAAACTCCAGATATTAACTGTAATTATTGTACGACATCGCACGGAATTATATCGTATTATACTAGATCCAGGGCGTACTTTGTTTCACTTTACTATGTGTTGTTTTTCAGTAGGAAATTAAATAGCAGTACACTTGTTTCTCTAAGCTGATCTGCTTTAACATTCTTAAAATTGTTTGTGCTACTTTTTCGGTATTTTATAGTCACGTTAGTTAGCTCTTGAAGTCTCTGTGTCCTCCCTTCTCTGATATCTGGTATTTCCGTGCGGCCACTGCTGAATAAGGCGTCACCCAGGAGTATTGCATTAGTGATCCTGTATTTATATTGCAATGAGAATTTCTAGTTAGGTAGGGTCAGAGAACCATTAAACTCTTCCTAGCACCACGTGATAATTCGCCTTTCGCTGGTTATCTGTTTTCGCATTTCATACTGTAGATGCAGTGATCGTGGTCGTTTTAAGCATAGCCAGGAAATTGCAACTGCAGTCAATATTGAGCTGATAAGTTTGATATCTGTTCTTCTGTTCAAAGGAAAACGAAGTCCGTGCACGGTTTACTTACGTGAGGCCCTGAGGTCTGAAACGCGCTGCGTGCCTAGCTCCTTCAAACGTGAACGTTCGCCGGAGCTGGCTTCTCCGCAATAAGAGTATGCACGAGGAGAAGCACACGAAATCAGCTCCGGCAGCGACTCGCCGTCTCCGTTGCCGCGGTAGGCCGATAAGTGGGCGTTGGTTTCTTGGCCCGCGTCAGCCAGTTGGCGCACGTGACGGTGCAAGTTGTAGCGAGTGCGGGCCAAGAAACCACCGTTAACTTATCGGCCTACCGCTGCAACGGAAACGGCGAATCGCGGCCGCAGCTGATTTCGTTCGATCAAACCACGGCTGACGGCAGCATTTTCGCTGCGGGCGAATGCTCTAGTCACGTGGTTCTTCTTGTATTTCGCGGGCTTTCATTGCAGCTTGGAAAAAAGGGTATACGTGAGTTTCTTTATCGCAAATAATGCAATTGGGGTTTTTGAAGACGCTCTCGAACTTAGCAAGCCGCATTTCTTGCCTAAAGTCGATATTTAGCAATTTCGTTAAGTAATCCTAATTAAGAAATTAGTTAATTACAAAACAAAAATGTGCATTTAAACCTAGCAGTGTTAGCGCCGATCGCAGGCATGGCGGCGAGTGTGGAACACTCTTTTTCTGCCTTTTGGCGTCGCGTAGCACGTGAACTTCTTACGAGCTGGCAGCTGACCAATAATCCCTCGCATACTACCTGAAGGCATCAAGTCTGCCAGAACGAGACCCTCGCTATGAATGAAGGAAAGAGGATTACTTTTAAGGGCTTGCTTTTCTTCGTTAGACACAATATTAATGAGAACAGGCAATAATGCCAAGGGAAGTATAGGGGATGTTACTTGTAATGTTTGGGATATAAATGTGAAGAAAGTAAAGTGGACGAGTAAAGTAAATGCACATATATAGCCCATAAAGTGGACGGGGGGATGACCGCCGCCGTAGCTCAGTGGTAGAGCATCGGACGCGTTATTCGAAGGTCGCAGGTTTGGTCTCTGCCGGCGGCGAGTTATTTTTTCGTCCATTTTACTTTCTTCACGTTTATATCCCAATTATTACAAATAACACCCCCTATACTTTCCTTGGCATTATTGTCTGTTCTCATATATATATATATATATATATATATATATATATATTATATATATATATATATATGTATATATATATATATATGTATATATGTGTATATATGTATATATGTATATATGTATATATATGTATATATGTATATATGTATATATATGTATATATGTATATATGTATATATGTATATATATGTATATATATATATATATATATATATATATATATATATATATATATATGTATATATATATATGGCTGATTCCATGCCAAGTGTCCCAGACGGGGCGCTCGCACATCTCAGATTTTGCTGATAAAATTTGTGCCTTTTTCCTGTGCCACATAGAGTATTGTGGCAAAACATTTTTGCTCGCAAAAATTTTTGACGATCATGGCGCCCCCTCGAATTTCGCTTGTATTTGTTAAACCGTGCCTTATAGAAAAATGTGTATAAAATCCATTTTTTGTGTGTTGAGCTTCGAAACCACGCTTGCGCCATCGCAGAGGTTCTGTTTAGTTGTCCTATTCTTTAATTCCGAAAACTTTGTGTTTCACTACCAGCTACGTATCTTCAAAAACTACGAAAATCTTCAAAGTTCGTGATTTTGTTTTGAGCTATCTGGAACTTTCCCTAACCGACAGAAATAATGGTATGATTTTCAGGAAAGTGTATTTTAGTACAAAAATGTTTAGGGGTAAAACAGACGTCAAATCTTCCCGAAAAAATTGTGAAATTAGAGAAAATAGGCGATTTGTCGCATGTTTCAACGTATTTTTCATACTGATGCGGTCCAAGTAAAAATCGTCGTCATGCGGCATTTGATAGTAGACTACATCGTTAAGTAACGATGTAGTCTACTATCATTAATGAAGAAAGTCTAATCAAATCATTTTTTTGTTTTAAGGAAGAAAATAATTTTTGAATTTGGCCCTCCGAACGCGTCCTGCATTTCTTTTTGTTGGTGCTTCGCCGCAAAGCACGTGGTCGCCCTTGCAGCTGACACTCGTCACAGGCAGAGGCAAGATGCGAGATGTATGTCAGCGACTCTTGAGTGGACGAAAGTCTTCTCGCGTTGATGTCAGGGCGACGAGTAATGAATTCGCGTTACATTGGGAGCATGCTTGGCGGGCCCAATGGTAAGTATGGAGCCCGAGAGCAGCCTATGGCGCCGTTTCCACAATGTGCTAGAGGGCCGTCTGCACACCACGTATACCAAGACAAACAAGTGCATACAATGTGCATTATTTCATTCAGTATGCGCATGCTAATTGTGCAGACGGCCCTCTAGCACATTGTGGAAACGGCGCCATAGGCTGCTCTCGGGCGTCCATACTTACCATTGGGCCCGCCAAGCAAGCTCCCAATGTAACGCGAATTCATTACTCGTCGCCCTGACATATATATATATATATATATATATATATATATATATATATATATATATATATATATATATATATATAATTTGGTTTAGGATGATTTTGTGTCAAGATAGATTTTTTTAGTCGTGTGCTGGTAAATTGGGTCTGAAGGTTTAAGCTAACCCATCTTTTCCTGTGTATGGATGGAAACAACTTTATTAACACCTATTTTAGAATAGTAAACCGGACACACGCCTTTGTAACTTCCCCGTCTTTGCTTTTTTTCCTTCTCCCTCTCATTATCTCCTGTTTTCTTACTTGCACTTCTTTCTGTGACGTCAGCATTCGATTTGGCACAAAACCAGTGACGAAAAGGAGTGCTCGAAAATCCAGTCATCGCTTATATTACATTTTCGTGGCAGCTTGCAACGATGTAAACACTAACTTTTGGTTGGTCTGACTCTAAATGCCGAATGATCGCGCAACAAAGCGGAGTGACAGGCGGCTTAGAACTTGTCGCTGGTCTATAGTTCGTGTGTGTTATTGTTCGAATCTAACGTGACGCTGTTCGCGTAGGTTTTCTGCGCATTCTTGGCACAGTTTTGTAGCGCGTAGATGCTTTTTTTTAGAGTAATGTAAATTGCGAGTTCAAGCCCTTTCCTTCTGCCTATTTCTTCCCCTGTTGTGTTTTGCGCCTTGTTTGCACAAAGAAGCCACAGGTACAGCAATGTTGTCCGGCGTTCTTCGCTACGTTTCCATAGCTGAGAAGGAGCACCTACTTTTTAGGCTTTCTGAGTCAGGAGAGGTTACCTCTGCAGTATTTTTTTTTTTTTTGCGCGAGCCACATATTTATACATACAACAGTCCATGACATCACTCGACAGGGTCTGGGGAGGTTTTTTTGGGAAAGGTCAATACTAAGACAACATGTCGTTGCTCTGTCTTATCGCGATCACCCTTTGTGTCAGGGAAGGCAAAATTACTCCTAAAAGTATGTAAATTACATTGCTTTTCTCGAATGTTTAAAAATGTAACTGAATTACGCTACAATTTGCAGCTGGACGAAAGTAATATTACATTACCATTACTTTTGAAAAGTAGTAAAGTTACTTCAACAAAAGTTCGAATGCTACGCGGCTTTTCTGTGTGCCTGCCTCGTTCCCATCCTTGAGGTTTGGCACTCAGATTAACTTGTCCTTGTTATTAAGGCGAGAGCCTTAGGTGCCTCATCAAACGCGAAAAGTGACCGCCGCCGTCAACACGAGTCATGAACAAAAATTCATGTGCATATGACGTCATCATGACCTCACTGTTGTATCGCCACCGTAGGCACCGTCCGGTGGAAGAAAGGAGGGCGGCTGGGCGCCGGAGCGCACGTAGAGCACGTCAAGCCAGGCTGGGAACGGGGAGAGGACTCAACTTTATTCACAGGGAGTGTATAACATTGGTTATAAGAGTTGGTACATGAAATACTCGTCGTGTGGCGCTCTTTGCGAAACCGAAACTGGCAAAAGCATGAATGCGCGACACCACACTCACAGGTCGCCAAAATGGGTGACGTCGTAATGCCATCGTGACGCCACTATGACGGCACATTACGTGGCGTCATCACATGACATGGTCGCTTGGTCAAAAAGTGGGCCGATCACGGAGGCACTGCAAAACCATGCGAGGTGCAGAACGCTTCCAATTCCTCCGATCCCGGAGGCAGTGCAAAACCACGTCGGGTGCGGAAAGATTTCGGGCGGGATCAATACAATCGAATGAGAAGAAAACGAAGATGCCTTTCGTCTTCCAATCGTCTTAGCAATTCACAAAAGACCATGCGACTTTTTTTTCTTTCCTTCTTTGACCAATTTTATGTGCCATAAGGGAAGCGGACAAGCTGTTTTTAGTCAAAAGTAATTGGAAAAGTAATGAGTCAATTTCCGGAAGTTACTTGCTCGAAGTATTCATTGTATTACTAAATTACCACCTCACACAAGTCATTCATTACATTGCTCATTACAGCAAAAGTAATTAAATTACTGTAATTTCATTACTGCCAAGTCTGCTTTGAGCCTCTGGAAGTGACCATGCCCTCACTCGCCGTGCTGTGCAGGTGCCGCCCTGGAGGAAGTGGTGACGTGGCCCGCCGATGTGGCCACTGAAGCGCGCTGACGTCGCCGGCGGTGGGCTGGTGACTGTGGCCGAAAATGGCGCACGTGCTGCTTCCCTGCGACGTGCCCACTTGGTCCGAGGTGGAGCGACACCTGAGCCAGCTTCGGTTCGCACACTCGCCCGAGCAACTGGTGGCCGACATGCAGCGCATCTACGACCTCTGCTGGTATACTAACAGCACAAGCACGCTCGCTTACGAAACATACGGATACCCTCGCAAGACCCGTGCACTGAGGTGGCATTTCGGGCACATCTTTTGCCGCTGCTCTCGTGATCCGGAGAATCTCACCATATCCTCCTGATCTCACACCGGTACTATCAAGAAACTCTTTTTACAGCGAAAGCTGCTATGAGACCACAACAATGTCCGATTTTGGTGGCGAAGTTGTCCGCCGCCACCGCCGGTGTCCGTAACTGCTATCGCGCATAATGAGGTGAAAAAGAAATCCGGGATCGGGCGGGATTTGAACCCGGGCCCTCTGCGTGACAGTCGAGTATTCTACCACATGCAAAGCCACGTGCTTGAGACTCCTTCGCAAAAAGACCCTATACTGTCATGCCGAGCATGGAATCACGTTAACACATGTAATATAGCGTGGTAGAAGAGTAAAATAACAACCAGACGTCACGCAATGCGAATCACATAACGAGTGGGTGGTTTAAAGCTTCCCACCCATTACAAAGGGCTCAGCCATAATTCTTCATCGTCATCAGCCACAGCATCAACAAAGTGCACGTTACGCCTTAGTGACGCGTAGTGGGTACCTCGTTTCTCCGGAGAATGATGCATAATGGTATAGTGGGTATTTCCCTACTTCGCAAAATTATGGTGATTTATGGCGTAGTGGGTACCTTCCAACTGTACTTGCCTGAATCGCCCCAACAGAGTTTACAAGGGGCTCTGGAAAGACCGCTCCACCAGCTTTCGCTGTGGCTGTGCTGCGTGTTCTGCGCAGGCCTGGCATTCTTTTTCCTTTCCTAATTAGACAAATAAGGGCTTGTCTCCGCTTTCCTTTCTGCCTGCATGAGTTCCCTTGTTGTACTAATACCTTACGTCGACTAACTTGCCCTACGGCGCGAGCGCATTACGCCTTAACAAATATTAAAAACGGTTCGAACTCTTCGAAGAATTTGTTGTGCTTCTCTAGCTTTCCAAAGACTTCGTATAAAAAGTGTGCTGAATATTAATGAAACTTCTTTGGTCGGCCTTCCCATTCCTCGGTCGGCAGTCACCAACAAACTCGGCCTTCTTAAATTACCTGGCTTATTACTCTCGCTCTCTCTCTTTATGGTGGTGTCCCAGACGGGAGAAGGTGGCCAACGTTTTACAAGCAAAATCGCAAACGTGCGGCAGCGGAAAATAATACCAGCGCAGAATGCTGAGCTAGCTCCTAACTCTACATTAATTAATATTACAGCAAGAAGAGAAGGAAAACAGTACAGCAGAAATTCTGTCCTGTGTCGCTTTTTTTTTCTATGCCATTCTCTCATTTCTTAAGAGCGCTGGAAGCATGCCGATTGGGCGCTGTTTATGCTGTGGGTTCAAACATATCTGGTGATTCGCCCAATAAATATTGAGTGATCGTCGTGCAAATACTGGCCCAATAATATTTGCCTTTAGCAGTAACCTTTCGTTGCCTCTAATACACTCAAAATATAGAAGACCAACCTCTTACTTTACTGCCTTATCATAGAATCGTGTTCTTCCTGATTTGTAATCTTCAAAAGAGGAATTGCCATCATATCTTTGAATACGTAATACTTTACATTCTTAAGTATTTTTGTACTTTTAAGATATAACGTATTTATTTGTTTAATTGTTTACATTGCTAATCTTACTCCTCTTGTACGCCAAATTTGTTGTTGGCATAACTTCCTGACAAGTACTCATAAGCTCTGGGACTTTCTGTAAACTTATCGGCGTATTTTTCTCTTATTGGAATATAAAAAATTTGATTGATTGATTGATTGATTGATTGATTGATTGATTGATTGATTGATTGATTGATTGATTGATTGATTGATTGATTGATTGATTGATTGATTGATTGATTGATTGATTGATTGATCTGTGTCATGTTGTGTGTAAACAGTTTGTCGTCTTGCAGTGTCACACCGTCCTTAATTAATTGAGGGTTTCATAGCGCGTGTGACGAGCAACCAAAGCACACTGTTCACTGATAGCCGCCACGATTTTCAGCGTGGGCCTCGACCCGGAGGACCCTCCGCGGGAGGAGATTCGGCTGGACCTGCTCAAGCGCTTCCTCAAATCCCTGTCGGCCGACGAGAGCCGACGCTTCTTCGACTCCACGCTGCCAGCTTTAATCAGCTGCGCGATGCGGCTGCGCGAGCTGCGGCCGCCCGGCGGCTTCCTCTACTGCCTCCAGCAGCAGGGTAATGTATATAGTCCGCAATGCACAGAGCACTCCTTGCACACAAATCGTGCATCGAATCCACTATTAGCACACGCGTGCGACATAGTATCTACATTGCCTTTGAGGCTCCAGCGCAGTTTAGTTCAAAAAAAAGCAGTCGACCTACGAAAAAAAAACAAGAACAAGAAGGAATTATTGCTGTGACCTCGCTTTTTTTTTATCCGGCAATAAAAAATCCTTCCTAACTTATGGTACAGCTGACTTGAGGTAATATTTTGTTGAAGTAATGGGCATCGGATCTATTCGCCATTAATAGTGATTACCATAGTTCGGCAAAAGGAGTGGAACTCATTCAGACTCACTGGAGAAATACACTTTGCGCTTAGGACTCACTTGTATTCACTCCCTAATTTTTTTTTCCATAACCAGACTCACTCAGACTGTCATGCGAAAATTTTCCTCAGTCGGATTCACTCGGACTCCGACTCGCATTTTTTTTTTCTCAACCGGGCTCACTCAGACTCAAGCTCACCAAAATATTCCTCCGCCGCGGACGCACTCAGACTTAGACTCACGGCTCGATCTGAGTCTTGGTGAGTCGACAGACGAGTGAGTTTGCCGACCTATGTCGATAACTTTCTACCGAATTCGCGAAATCGAGTGTGCACACGTTGCGACTTTCACCTCGACGACTTATGCCTCTCTAGCTTTGCCAGCTGCGATGGACACTTACGCGCACTCCCCCTTTGTTTTCTGAACAAGAAGTTTAGTCAAAGCTGATTGTTGTGACAGTGCGTGCGAGTGAAATGCCTTCGCGGGTCAGTGATCGACGGACAGCGTCAAAACACCGAGTTCCCTGCCCCGTCGGCGATTCGAAGTGACGCCGCCGCATTCGAGACACGCGCTTGTAATGCACGTTGTCCGGTGGCCTCGCTTGTGTTCCTTGGACGTGTGCCAGGCGGAGAGCCGTCCATTTAGGCACCGTTCAAGATGTTCCGGTTTGTTTGGGTTCAACCGTCATGGAGAACAGGCGATGGGTGTGCGCTGGCCTCGTAATGCACGCACTCGCTCGCGACTCCCTGGCTTTCCGTTTTCGACTTGTTGTTCATCCTACCAGCCAAAAGTCTTCGAGTCAGATCACTCAGACTCGCTGCTCTGTCTTGAAGAAAGCAACATGGTCACAAAACACGCTCGCAGCAACGTCCTTAACTGCGCTGAACCCTTTTTTGCGGTCATTTTTGTCTTCCGGCAAGTTCCTTAGCGTTTGCGTATATGTGGGAAATGAGTTTGTTTGCAAGGTGGTGCTTGATACGAAGTTACTTTTCTTGCGTTCGCCTGGAAAAAGAAAGCTCTGCCGGGAGGAAAGAAAAGCTGAACGGAGTCCAACGTGTATATAGTAAAACAGTAAGCAAAATGAGATGACCTGACGCTGAAAACATGAGTATTCTCGGTGTTTAGTTCACATGTTCCCCTCCCCTTCCCCCCCTTTTTTTCTTATTCACGTAAAGAAGAAACACGCATGTTAAAACTATGTCGGATAGAAATTTCTCTTGAAGTCTGCAAATGTACACAATTCAAAATCGCTCTTACACATTTACAGCTTTCAGTTTGCGCATGAAAAAAAAAAAACAAAGCATAAAGCGGCGTGACCGTTATGCAGTTTCAGTATTATCACAGTATTGCAAACGGCGCCGAACGGAGGTAAACTTTAGGCAGTGGTTATTGCTGAGTTCGATGTAGCGAGGTCGAATCTCAGCTGCTTTTCGATATGGACGATGCCGGTCACGTGGTAAGGCTTTACTGCATATTTAGTTACTATGAGTCTTCATATGAAGCGGTGCGCTTCGTATCTTCTTCTTTCCTTCTGTTATCCCCTATCTCCGGTCCCCTATGTAGGGTAGCAGACCAGACGCTCATCTATTTGATCTCCCTGCTTTTTACACGTCTCTTTCCCTTTCTTTCTCTCTTTAGAAGCCGGAAATTGTCAACTCGTTCTGAGCATTAACTCCAGTGATACAGCGATGCGTCGGGATAATGACTAGTGTTGTCGATGCCGCTCGGCTTTCTGGAGTCGTCCACTTCTGTGCATAGATGTCCCGTAAGACACCCCTCGCTGTCGCTGACTTGTTGCTCGAGTTTAACCGTGCACGTGCCGCCTGTGACGCGGCTTCTTTTGCAGACGGGATGTTCGCGCTAAGCCGTCCCTTCGTGGCTTCACTACTGGCCAACTCGTTCTTCTCCACCTTCCCCAAGCGCACATCCAGGACGCACCCGACGCTGCTCGACTTCAACTGCTCCGAGCTGTTTCCCTTCCTTGACACGTGAGTGTTACATGTGCATTCCGCTGTAAACACGACCCGGCTTTACTGCTTCCTTCCTTCTAACAACGTGTGTGTTCTTATATTCCATTACGTAGGGCATTTTCGGTTCTCCCTCTCTCTCTCTGTGCGTGTGTGTGTGTGACGATGGTAGACCAACTAGCCTAACAGACTGTGCTTCTGTATGTAGCTGATCTGCTAAAATCGCAAGAACAGGGACGGACGAAGCACGGCCGGCCCATAGTGACTGTAGCGCTTACACGCATCTAGACCTGTACCATCAATATACGGCAGTGAACATCACAACGGCTAACTTCGCCGTTTCTTAACGGAGCATGTCAACGGAGCACCACACTTTTCTGCGTCTTTGCCGAGCTTCTTTGTTTTTTTCCTTCCTCTCGGCAGACCGTGTCACTGTGAAAAGCTGAGGAGCCTGTTCGCCTACTTCGACTGCACCTTCCAGGATGAACCGGAGGGCACCGTGTACTTCTGCAGGCAGGTTCGAAATGATCCCTCGAGATACACAGCGAAAGCAGCAGTGGCTCCCAAGGGCCACGACTCCTACGTCGCAATGTTCCCGTTGAGCATATTCAGAGATCGTACCGCGATTTTCTTTGAGATAACCGAACCTCGGCGACGCGACCACGCAAGGAAGTAAAGGCTTTGCGAGTTAAGCCGTCGGGCACCAAATAAGCAACGAACGAAGCCCAGCTGCTGAGTGCAGGGGGTACTACAAAGATGCACAGCATCCCATAGTTTTGTCGTACTGTGCTGCCGAGCACGAAGTCGCACTTTTGAGCCCTGGTCACGACAGCTCCATTTATTTCGATGCGCAGGATTGTAGAAGTTCAGGAAAAGGTCCTTGCGCTTTATATATCGGTGTGCCTTAAACTCCACTTGGGCAAAATTCGGAACCGTGGAGAGTAGGGCTTCTCATAGCACAGGTGGATATATATATATATATATATGTATATATATATATATATATATATATATATATATATATATATATATATATATATATATATATATATATATATATATATATATATATATATATATATATATATATATATATATACCTCTCGCGGTAATAATTTCTGTTATCTTTGTTGAACGGTGTAATTTGCTGTACTAGAGGTGGTAAACTTATTTCTACCTTAGTGTATCTCTTCGAGGCAGATCATACAGCCCAATCTCCCAGAGTTTTATAAAACTAGGAGTTTTAAATGCGCGACAGCTGCGGTTGTAGGACACGTCCTTTCGCTTCCTCCATTCTCCTATACCCCTTCACCAGTGCAGGATAGCACTAAACAGGTCTTACGTCTGAGTTACTCGGACACACCCGTTACGCCCTTGCTTCTGTCTCTCCTGCGAAAGCTTTTCGTAAGAGTGCTCAGTTATCCATGTATTGTCTGGGAAAGGATTTGAACGTAAATTGTGGGAGAGACGGACCAAATTTTAATGAAACAAGGTGTAGAAATCGGCCTGAGTGCTTCACTCTAGCCTTATACTACACGGTGGTTCGCCTCTGCGAACCGTCCCTTCTAGCCGATCACAGCAGATTAGGTCAAAGTCGTGTGGGGCAAAAGTCGCTTCCATTTAGATGTGACAAAGATGGCCATACGCTCAACTTGGGCACTGGCTGGATACCAATAGACAGGCTTAAAGACAACTAGTATAGCAATAGTATAAGTTTACTATAGTTATATACCAACGGGCTTAAAGACAACCAGAAGCCGCAGATTCGCGCGTGTTAGTGAGACATTCCATTGTAAGGCGAGATCCTTAAGTGGCTCGTAGATCGATGACCTTGAGCGGAAGAGTGCAGGCGAAAAAGTGGTACCAAAACCCACGTGACCTTCTCCGAGCGAAGGACGTGTGAAGACTGAACCAACTGGGCCAGCTATCGATTCTTCTATAGGGAGCCGTTTGTTGTGACGTCATCGTGCGACGTCATCATGGCGCCACAGATCTCCAAAACTTGCGTCGCGCCGTCATGACGTCATATGATGACGTCATCACATGACGCTTGGTCAAAGGTGGGCCGATCCCAGAAGTAGTGCAACACCACGCAAGGCGCAGAAAGCTTCGAGGATAGGATAGAAAAAATTCAATCGACTGAGAACGTCAGGGTAATTTAATGCGCCTCTCCTAGCTACACACGGCGGCTGGTCATATATTGCAGTAAGTCTGGTCCTCGACTGCGTAACTTAGTGCATTTACCAAGTGTGCAGCATGTCTTCGCCTTCAAATGTTACAGATAGTGTAACATGTTGCCGATTTCTTTTTTTTTTCACCGGCGGCGAGCAGGTGACTGCCCCTAAGAACCAGATGTCGCTGCCCGAGTGGATGTGCAGCGACTGTCCCCTCTGTCCGCTCATGGTCCGCACTAGAGGACTGATCGAGGAAGCCGAACCGATCTTGCTCAAGGTAAGCGAGCACGCGACAAAAACATGTGCGTGGAAAGACCGAAAGCATGCCCGAAGAGCGTTAGAAAGCACTGTACTACCTAGACTTCGTGGAATTCATAATACACGTAGGATTGAAAGCAAGTTTACGGAAGCATTTGTTCTGGTTTCCGTTGCTATTTCTGGTACGTATCGGCGCTCTTTACTTCCAGGAAGTACAGTGCGGCTTTAACGCGACCTGTTGTCGCGCCCCGAGTAGTTCGTAATGGTAGAGACTGCATTGATGTCCAGCAGTTATAACGAACACTAATTTCGTTTGTTTCTTGCAGTGCTATCCTTCTAGCGCTAACGTCGGAAACGAATTTCTCGGAAGCAATTGCACAATGGTAAGTGCTTTTAAAATATCGTTACGCATCACTGATCAAATGTTTTTCCTTCGCAGTAAATGCTAAAGAAAAAGACGCAGGAAAATCCTTCAATACTAGCTGCTAGTTTCTTTTTCTTAAGAGAGGAGTTGAATTATTTTGCGTGTTCAGCGCTATAACAGTACACGCTGCGTCTTCACATTCGTTTTGACGTTTATACAATCCGGGCATGCATGATTTATATATATCACGGAGATTTCACTTAACGACAGTTATAATGAAAGCAAAATAAACAGTTGAAAGCAGCAGTTTATTTTTTCTGCTTAGGCAGTTTATACAAGTTTGTGCATTGATGAAGCGCGACTTCGCACTTTTGTTGATGATGCAAAACAACTCGTTTAAACCAATCGTAGAGATTCATTTTGTCGATTACCCGTTATCTACGCCACGTACCTGCCCCGCCGTCTGGCCCTCGAGTGCACGCAACTGATCACAATTCTACGCAGTGATATCCGGCTAGAAATATTTGTTGTATATGTTATGTATATGTTATGTTGTATATGAATATTTGTATATATGTCGATGTTAACCCAATTTGTTCTTACTTGGTTCTTACTTTGTATCGCCCCCCTTACACAATGCCTCGGCGAGGCCTGTAAGGTACTTGTAAATAAATAAATAAATAAATATTGACGCGATACTACATGTGGACGACGACGACGATGGGGGGCTTTAACGGACACCATATAGTGGGGCTGTGAGTAGTTGAAGACGAAGAAGCCGTTCCGCCTGTTCAGCTGATTTTCAACACGCTGTTTCGCTGCCGAAAGGTCTTCTTGTCTTTTCCTCGCGTTGCATCGCGACACTGGTGGAGGTGCTGGACCGCAACCCTGCCTGATGCTGCACACCCCTACTGGGAGCCGTTCATCCAGCCCGGACGCATTGTCACCTATTACAACTCCCGTGCATCGCTTCAGTCGGAGGTTGCGAGGCCTCTCTCCGGAGCTCACTCCCTCGCAGGAACCTTCTCTCAGGCGCCGCATACCTCTACCAATGGCCAACGCCAGCCCGCAACAGGTGCCCCAAGGCAGCTCTCTTCCGAACCCATCCCAGGTGACGCTCTTTCCACCATTGGTGCCTGATCGCTTTAGTGGCGGTGCCCATGAAGACGCTGATGACTGGCTTGAACATTATGAACGTGTTGCCAAGATCAATCAGTGGTCTGATCAGCAAAAGCTCTCCCGCGCCTATTTTTACCTTGACGACAGTGCTCGTACTTGCTATGAGAATAGAGAATCCAGTCTGTCTACATGGAGCGACTTCAGACAGCAGTTTGTTGATACCTTCGCCAGCGTCGACCGACGGGATCGTGCTCAGCAGCTATTGGAGCTACGGGTTCAAAAACCCAATGAGACCGTCGTGATGTTCGCCGAGGATATGACTCGTCTCTTTCGCAGAGCTAACCCGAACATGACGGATAAAAAGAAATTGAGCTACCTCATGCGCGGTGTAAAGGAGCAGCTTTTCGCCGGGCTCCTGCGCAACCCTCCAAGTACCGTGGCTGACTTCATCAAGGAAGCTACGGATATCGAGCGGGCACTTCATCAACGATGCAGGCAGTATGATCGATTGTCCAGCAGCGCCCCAATCAGTGCCGCCAGCATGACGTTTGAGAACCAGAGCGCCTTGCGAGACCTGATTAGGGAGATTGTCCGCGAGGAACTTCAGAAGTTGCGGACACCGGTCGTTGAAACACCCATGGCATCCGTCGTCGAAGTCGTGCGCGACGAAATCCGGCAAGCATTCTCGACAGCTGACCCTGATGCCGAGCAGCGTCCCATGACCTACGCCGCCGCTGTTCGACGTCCACCCCTCGCTAAGCCATCGCCGCCGACGTACCGCCAGCCGCCAGTAGCACCTTGGTCGCCGCCGCAAGAGGAGACGTTGAGGCGACCACCAGTCTTGCCGTACCGCCAGCCGTCCACGACCGCGCCATGAGCAGCGTCGCAAGATGAGATGTTCAGACGTCCACAGATCCGAAAAACAGACGCATGGCGCACAGTAGACCGGCGACCACTTTGTTTTAACTGCGGAGGTGCAGGCCATATTTCCCGCCATTGCTGGCATCGCGGTGATTCGTTTCGACCTCTTCGACCATGGTTTGACGGCCGACGCGCCACCGACGAATACATACCACGCCTCGACGACGCTTCTTTTCAAGGGCCCCCTCGTTCTCAGTTTGACGACTGCCGTACCACTGACGCGGAAGCAATGCCTACTCACCAGGCGGGTTTGGGACGTCGATCACGCTCTCCCTCTCCCGCGCATTCGCCTTCTTCGCACCGACGCATCTTCGCGGACCTTAATGGAAGGAGGTCACCCAGCCCGCGCCGGGGAAACTGAGCGCGGCGACCTCCGGGGGTAAGGTTGCAGGCCATCACGACGACAATAAAAGGCCCCCATTCTTCCCAGTGCACGACGCCGTAAAGCCGACAAGACGTGAGATCGACGAAATTGCGACCACTGACCTTACTATTCTTCTTGACGGACAGAAAGTGACAGCCTTAGTTGACACTGGTGCCGACTTTTCTGTTATAAGCCAGGACCTCGCCGTCCGCCTCAAGAAAGTGAAAACGCCGTGGACAGGCCCTCATATCAGAACGGCAGGCGGCCAGTTACTAATGCCTACCGGAAGATGCACAGCGAGAATTCACATAGGAGGTTCTCCTTTCGTCGCGTCGTTCGTCGTTCTCGCGGCATGCTGCAGAGATCTAATCATTGGCATGGATTTTTTACGAGAATATGGTGCCGTCATCAACATCCCGGACAGTTTGATTACGTTCTGCAACAGTCCCGGCCTAGTTGATTGTCCGGAGGCGAGACATAACCCTCTACTGATGACGATGTGGTCCTCCCTCCTAGGTCATGCACGCTTGTTTCCGTGGCAGGTGATGCCCCGTTTGCCGGCGAAGGAGTTGCAGACCAAATAAGCTCGCTCCTCTTTACCCACGGCATTTCCGTCGCACGAGGTATCAGTGTCACTGCTGGACGCACGGACTTGCTGCTGACCAATTTCAGTGCTGAGCGCCGGCACCTCCCAAAAGGCACGGCCGTCGCCTACTTTGGCGATGTCGTGGATGCCCAAGGCTGTTTGTCGGTACTCGACGAAGCGCCATACCTTGATGCAGCACCCGTTCTTGACGTTAGCACTACTTTGTCAAATGACGAGCGACGGAGGCTCCTTGAGCTACTAGCGGAATTCCAAGACTGCTTTTCGTCCACATCAAGAGATGGTCGCACGCCTCTTACCAAGCATCGGATAATCACCGAAGACACTGCGAGACCTATTCACCAGAACCCTTATCGCGTGGCTCCAAAAGAACGCGAAGCGATACAACAAGTAGACAAAATGCTTGAAGATGACGTCATTCAGCCATCAAAGAGCCCCTGGGCATCGCCTGTGGTCCTAGTCAAGAAAAAGGACGGTAGCCTCCGCTTTTGCGTGGACTACAGGAAGTTAAATCAGATGACCAAGAAAGGTGTGTATCCGCTTCCCCGTAGAGATGACTCTCTCGACAGACTTCGACATGCTCGTTACTTTTCTTCAATGGACCTGAGGAGCGGATATTGGCAGATCGAGGTAGACCCGAGAGACCGCGAGATGACCGCTTTCGTGACGCCAGATGGCTTATATGAATTTAAAGTCTTGCCCTTCGGCTTGTGCTCGGCGCCTGCTACATTTCAAAGGCTCATGGATACCGTGCTTTCTAGGTTGAAATGGAAAACACGATGTCATAGTGTTTTCCGCAACATTTAACGAGCACCTTGAAAGGCTTGCAGTGGTTTCACGAGCCATACTGTGTCCGCGGGTCTAACATTGAAACCAGAGAAGTGCCACTTTTGCTTTGAAGAACTGCAATTCCTTGGTCATGTCGTCAGTCACGAAGGCGTTCGTCTGGAGCCTAAAAAAATTACAGCCGTAGCACAGTTCCTTGTGCCGTCCGATAAGAAGGCTGTCAGGCGCTTTCTGGGCCTCTGGGCCTATTATCGGCGGTTCATCGCGGACTTCGCACGCATTGCGTCACCATTAACTCGTCTCACAAGAGAAGACGTTGCCTTTGAGTGGAAAGAGGAGCAGGAAGCTGCTTTTAATGATCTGCGCCAGCGTCTACAAACGCCTCCGGTGCTTGCACACTTTGACGAGGGAGCCCCTACGATGCTTCACACTGATGCCAGCAATGTAGGACTGGGAGCTGTGCTTGTGCAACGGCAGGAGGACGCGGAAAGAGTAATCGCCTATGCAAGCAGAACGCTAACACGCACAGAGGCTAATTACTCCACGACTGAGAAAGAATGCCTCGCCGTGGTATGGGCGGTTACGTCATTTCGCCCGTATTTGCATGGCCGCCCCTTCAAAGTTATTAGCGACCATCATTCTTTGTGCTGGTTGACAAATCTTAAAGATCCTACCGGGCGATTAGCGCGTTGGAGTCTGCGGCTCCAGGAGTTCGATATGACGGTCGTGCACAAGTCGGGGAAGCGACATATGGACGCTGACTGTCTGTCCCGGTCACCGATTGAGTCGGCTGCTCTACTCGATGAGGAGGAAACAGCATTCCTTGGTGTTCTCGACACGTCCGCCATTGCGCAGCAGCAACGTGACGACCCTGAGTTGCTTGGTCTAATTAATTACTTAGACGGAAGATCTCAGAAAGCACCTAGGGTTTTCGCAAGAATATTGTCATCGTTTTGTTTGCGAGACAGAGTACTCTACAAAAACTTTTCGTCGACCGGATCCACCTATTTGCTCGTCATCCCGGCATCACTTCGCACCGAAGTACTTCAAGCATGCCACAAAGAGGTGACTTCTGGCCACTTAGGCTACACGCGAACATCGGCCAGAGTACAGCAAAGGTACTACTGGCCACGACTCACAACATCCGTGAAGCACCACGTTCGTACTTGCCCCGACTGCCAGCGACGCAAGTCACCCCCGACTAAGCCAGCTGGCCTCCTGCAACCCGTTCACGTCCCACGAACACCGTTTGACCAAATTGGAATGGATATTTTTGGTCCACTTCCAACTTCAAGTGCAGGAAACCGCTGGGTTATCGTCGCGAACGACTACCTCACCCGTTATGCTGAAACAAAGGCTATTCAGAGAAACACAGCAGCGGAGGTTGCACGATTTTTCGTCGAGAACGTTGTACTGAGGCATGGTGCACCAACTGTCGTGATCACAGAGGAACCGCATTTACGGCAGCTCTTTTGGATCACGTCTTGATGCTGAGTGGAACAACTCATCGTAAAACCACCGCCTACCACCCGCAAACGAACGGCCTAACAGAGCGTCTAAACAAAACGATTGAAGACATGCTTTCAATGTACGTTGACGTTGAACATAAAAATTGGGACGAAATCTTGCCTTATATCACGTTTTCGTACAACACGGCCAAGCAAGAAACGACTCGTATGACTCCGTTCAGCCTCGTTCACGGACGGGAGGTGCGGACTATGCTGGACGCCATGCTACCGCACGAATGTGACGACACTGACACCGACGCCGATGTGTTTACGCAACGCGCGGGAGAAGCTAGGCAACTTTCACGCTTGCGGATCCGCCAGCAACAAGACCACGACGCAGGCCGCTACAATGCTCACCGCAGAACAGTTGTTTACCAAGCCGACGACAGAGTATGGGTTTGGACGCCCATACGGAAACGAGGACTATCCGAAAAGCTGTTAAGGCGATACTTCGGACCATACCGAGTATTGCGACGCCTGAGTGATGCCACCTACGAAGTCGTCCCCGACAGTCCTCATTGTACGAGGCGTGGCCAGCACCGTCCTGAACTTGTACATGTTATGCGCATGAAGCCATATGTCAGCGAGTGACTGTGCGAGACCTTTGTTCAAGAAGCTGCATTTCTGATTTAGCATCGGGGCGATGCTCCTTTAGGGAGAGGCAAATGACGCGTGTATACTACATGTGGACGACGACGACGATAGGGGGCTTTAACGGACACCATCTAGCGGGGCTGTGATTAGTTGAAGACGAAGATGTTCCGCCTGTTCAGCTGATTTTCAACACGCTGTTTCGCTGCCGAAAGGTCTTCTTGTCTTTTCCTCGCGTTGCATCGCGACAATATTGTCACGGGTCTGAGGCTGCCCTGTTGTCGTACGATCCTGTCCGCTCTGTACAGCATTAACTCGATCAGTATTAACAGAATAAATCATCCCCGTAACAATATTCACGAACGCAAGATCGAAAGCAGGGGAAACACAAGCAGTGAATGACACACACGCACACATGAACACACACGCATTTGTTCTGGAGACATACGACATTTGTGTATTTAGCCTGATAAGAATGTGGCCTGCCAGGTCTGAGGTGCAATAGGAGAGAGCGAGAAGCGAGGAAGTGGACCAAAACCAATCTGAATAGCGAAAAATCGTTTATTGATCGAGAGAGGATGTACAGTCGGCGTCAAAATTTTAGGCACCATTAGGTCTGAAAAAACTTTGAATTTCCCAGAAATTTGTGACTGTATTCGGGAATATTCAGCTTTCTTTTTGTCTCGTGGCCCATAAACCTTTGACGCTGTCTGTACGTCCCACTCATTAATTCATATTTTCAAAACTCGTACGTACACGTATAGATTTCTTCTAAAATTACCCTCGCAATAAACGTTCTTTTTATCGGTACCAGGAGTGCTCGGTGTTCCTCAGCTGTCCCGAGGTTCTAACCGCGCTGCTGTTCGTCGAGCTTCTGGGCGACAACGAAGCGCTCACCGTGGACGGCCTGTTGCCACTCGATCCGAGGCCACGGGTCAACGGAGAACCGGTACGCACAATGTGAACCTGATTTTCCGACAGAGGCTGCGGGGTAGCATATCTTCGTTAAACGACTTCGATACAGCGACACAATACGACAAAATGCAAATACTAGACAAACACGAGACAATGACTATATAAACGGACGACACTGGCGTAAGTGCTGTTCTATAGCTTCGGTCGCTTGCTCGCGTTGCGTTGTGTTAGGAAACCCGGCGTACAAAGGTTCACACAGTGGTGAACAGAGAACAACCAATCTCTGTACACCGCTTCATTTGTTAGCATGGTTACAGTGTATTTATAGGGTATTAGCGGCGAACTTAAAGGTGTAGCGGCGAGGCGACTGTGCACATTTCGTGGCACAGTCGCCTCGCGTCGCCACGCGGGACGTCCTGCAGACGCACTGTGCCGGACCTCCGCGAGTACAGTTAAGTGCACGGACACATGATATGGCCTGCAGTGCCGAAAGTTCTCTTCTCTTGCACCTTCTTGTTTTACGTTTCTTTTGCATAAAGTCAGGATAGCGTACTGCACCTCTTCTCCATTTTTTCTCCTCTCTCACTAGAAATCTCGCATCTGGTGTATTCCGCGCGGCCTCTTGATTCTCTCTCATAAGACAGATATAAAAAGGACATTATTACTTAAAGGTCGTTCACCCCTTGTACGTAACTTTAGCGCAGTCAGGTTATCAGGCATCTATGGACGAGCCTGCACAGGTGCCGCTCTACTTTCACATCCTCCATCCCCAATCAGCCGGAGTCATCGAGGCAAACTGTTTCAGAGCCGGCGCACTTTATTCGCTCGCCGTTGTATGGACTAACCCGTAGTGAGAAAACCTGATATATCTACATGTCTACACACATGGTACTTCGACGACACTGCACGGATAGACACCACAATGTGTGATTTCTCGTTTACCAGACGCGTATGGGCTGATTGCAGCAATTGTAGTTGCGCCTGTCACCGTCGCAGGTGTTCGGCCCTTCCGAGTGCTCCGTGTGCCTTCTGGACATCAAGGACCATTCCTCCCGGCCGATGGCGCAGTTTGAGGACGCGTCCCTGCTTCGCGAGCTCAACAAGTGCCTCGTGGCCTTCCGGCAAGCCCTCACCCAGCGCAGGCCCTCGCCCGTGGGCCAGAGTTCGAGCTCGAGCGCGGCTGGGCACGATCCACCCTGTTTTCACTCGCTGTCCTCTTCCAAGACGTCGTCCTCCCCGAGCAGTGCGCACGCCACCGACTCCCCGCCGGACAATCTGCAAGGCCTGCGTGGCCACGAACACTTCGTGGACTGCAAGCCTCCTGCCGCAGACCTCTTAGGAACGAAGACGACCGTTGTTTCAGGTGGTAAGGCCGACCTGCCGGACCCAATCAAGCGGTGCCCTCAGCCGGAGAGCCAAGTACCCACCTTAGCCGGTGTTCTGGGGGCGCTGAGGAAGAAGCCTCAACGCTCGCCTCGAAAGTTCTTCAAAGTGCTGAGCTCCAGGAGCCCGAGTCCGACCTCTCCGAAACCCGACAGCACCCGTCCACAACGAACTGTAGAAACGAATAGCGGAGCTTCGAACGTGCCGCCATCGTTATCGAGTTCAGTTGCTGCCCCAGTTCCTAACATAGCGAGGCCCTTAGCGACTAAGCCTCCGCCACCGGCATCGAGAAGGAGCCTGCGGTCTCTGGGCAGCTCTGGTTCCAAGGGCTCCGTGGAGAGAAACAAAAGCCTGGAGAACATACTTAGCAGAATCTCTGTGAGCCAGCCGTCGACGCCTTCGTCGTCGTCGTCAGCGCCGCTTCTGACGCAGGCCGTCCTGTGCGCGCAGAGACACCCTTCTCCGAGACCCGACCGACGAGGCAGCGGTTCCCAAGCGGCTATGGTCTTTCGCCCGGTCAACCTGTCGCCGCTGATGTCCCGCAGGTCTGCCTTCCGGCCCGCGACCGAGTGTCTCCTGGACCAGAGAAGGCAGAGCGGCGGGGGCGCGCCTCCGATAGCGTTGCCGCACTGCGAGTTCTCCGCGTTGAGCAAGATCAAGCCAGCCTGCGTCAAGGTGGCGCCGGTGAAAGTGCTGACGTCGCCTCCGGTATCTTCGCCTCGCGTGCAGCTCTCGATCGAGTCTGCACCCGAGGACGACGTGTGGCGCAGGCAGGAGAGCGTGGAGCTCGAGTCGCCGGGCGTCGAGCTGCCGCCATCATTTCTGCGGCGTCCCGACGCCGCGACGACTGCGAGGGAGACGGACGTATGGACGCTTGCGCGGCAACAGCAGCCAGCGGTGGAGGAGGGCGCTCCGGCCCGAAGTCACCGCAGGACGGCGTCTGGGTCTTCGACCACGCCGTTCGAGTCTCCGACGGCGAACCCGTCACTGCTGCGGCTTCCATCTCAGAAGTCGTGTGACGACGACTACCACACTGCGGACGAAAGCTTAGAAGATAGTGAGTGCCTATTTCTCCGTCGGTCTTAATAGATAGGAGTGCATGCTGTCTCAATAACGGCGCACCTGCCGCCCCATGACGCATAATGTGAGGTCGCAGGACAGTTTGACTAAATAGAGCGCCGTATACGGTGACGCTTATCGAGAGAGTATGTGCGCGTCGATTTCCGGCAAGCAGATGGCAAGCTCAGGAGAAGCATTAGCAGAGCAAGAGATTATAAGTAGAACGCTGGGCTATGATATTGTTGTGAAAAACGCTGTCTGAAGAAGTCACTATACCAGAACGTTTAGCGAAAATTGTTTAATGGCCGCGTGAAGTCTAGCGGAGATATGCATATATGGTTAATCACGAGCAAACATAGCAGATTTGCGTGAAGCCTGCCACCAAACGTTTTCTAGTGTCCCAAACAGGCCAGTGCCACAGCGCGGAAAGAAGTCTATAACCATCGCCGCGACGTCAGCTCAATTGCCGCGTTGTTCGTGTCTTGTACCTCAACAAAACTTGGGTTGGGCCTAGTTAGTGCATAATCTTTAAGGCGAAGGCTTCAGCGCATACCGGGAGGGACCACAAAGAAGAAATGAGACCGCTCTACAAAGAAGGGACAAGCAGCGCCAGTGCATGTCTCACTTCTTCTTTGTGGTCCGTTCTGGTTTGCGCTGAAGTCTCACCTTAAAACGTGTCCCGTACCGCAGGCCCGGAGGGACACGGAGTCGGGCTTCCGGGCGAGGCTCGTCCGCGTTGCCTCAAGTCGCGCCGAGAGCGGTCGCTGCGCTCGCACACGAGTGGCGGCGGCGGCTCGAGCGCCTTCTCGTCGGTCTCTCAACGCCTGAGCAGGGACGACTCCGCCAGCTCGGCCGGTTTCGTGCTCGACAACCGGAGCGACGACGATGACTACATCGCCTCCTCGCTGAGCAAGCACGAAAGGTAGTAACCAAAACAATGTCGTTGCCGTGGCGCATGACGACGCGCGCTATCCGACACTGCGTGGGATCCACGTAACTTCTTTTATCAAGTTCTGAAACCGCCTTAATTTTACTTCAAGGTCAGTGGAGGTAAATGTACATTCGTCCTGTACGCCATCATAGCCTTCCCCATTCTGCGTTATATATTCCCTTTTCTTTCCCGTGTCATCTCTCCATTGCTTTTCCTTCCGTGTGTTACTGGCAGGTACGAGGACTTCCGGCGTCGAATCCGCCGTCGAGGTCGGCGGCTTGCACGTCGACTGAGCCGCAGCCTGCGTGCCAGCTACTCGAGCGGCAGCAGCGACATGGACGACATCGACGAGGACCCCGAGCTGGGCTTCTCTCGGTCCCAGGCTCCCGTGTGCTCCGTGCGCGCGGCCAACTCGGAGCCCACGCTGCACGTCCTGCTGCCGACCAAGGGCTCGGCGCGCGAGCTGCCGGCGCTGTCCATCGCCTCCGAGCTGGTCATGACGTCTTCGCCCGGGCGGCGACAGACACTGGTCATGACTACGGGCCAGGGCATGCCCAAGGCGTACTCCTTCGATGGCGTCAATCCGAACCTGCCAGTTCCTTTCAAGGCCAAGTTCAGGTACAGTTGTCAGGTTCTTCTACTGCGTGTGCTAAGAACCCGCGAGCTCGGCGATTCACTGGCTGATAAACTCTATCATTTGGCGTCAATGGCATAGCTGCTAAGCAAACTAGCCCAATTGTTTTCTTTATAGCAGCCTACAGTTTAGCAGCGACGTGGACGTCTCAGAACCCAGAATAGAATTTGAATGACACCCAAGCACAGAACGACACGGTGCTCCAAAAACCAGGAAGGCTTGGGGGGTTGCGACGCATGGCAGAAGCGAGGCGCAGCAAATGCACGAATGTGAAGCAGAGTGAAGCGAGTGTGGGAAGCATAGGCGATGTTCCACGCACTACGTATACATAATATAAAAGACGACCCGCGTAGCTGAAGCGTGCACATCGATTATGCATCCGGGCGTTCAAGCTGAACGTTAATTTTGTATCACGAAGTGGCAGTCAGCGATGATGACATTCAGCAGACTATGCGCAAGCTCTCGCATACTATACGCGCGCTAAAAAAAAAAAAACTGTATTCTTGAGTAACTCGGACATCGCTTACGTAAGTCGGCTCTGTCCCTGGCGCGACTGTATGTATTGCCGCCAGCAATATTGTGTCCAGCAGCTGTAGCGAACAGTGTGAAGTAAATAGCTAGCATGCCGTTGGTGTCTACCGTGCAAGATACGCTGACATTTCACGGGGCTTGTGATCGCACAAGCGTAGAAAAAAAAAAAACATACATATAATGCAAGCGGTAGTTGTCGCCAAGCAATCTCTCAGGCTAAAATCTCCAGCTTATTAAAGTGAGCATCTCTGTTTCACAACCCTTGTCATTCGTATATAGTTACGTCACGCACGTTCGCGCGTGCTCGGGCCTGTCCGCCGCGGTGGTACAGTGGTTACGGTGCTCGGCTGCTGACCGGAAAGTCGCGGGTCCGATACCGGCCGCGGCAGTCGCATTGTGATGGAAGTGCAATGCTAGGGACCCGTGTACTGTGCGATGTCAGAGCACGTTGAAGAACACCCGATGGTCAAGATTTCCGGAGCCCCCACTATGGCGTTCCGCATTATCGTATCGTGGTTTTGGCACGTAAGACCCCACATATTATTTAAGCGCGGTAGTCGTGCACCGCGTCGCCACCCGCCTTGCCAGAGTGTATTCAGGTTTGCTTACATACATTCCCCACGAGTTGAGAGTCTCGCTACACGACCCTCGTGAAGTCAGAGCGCGCGCCGTAATAGCTCTGGATCGTCTTCCAACAGGTGCAAGAAGAGGTTCGCGGAAGTGAGCCACC
>NC_051178.1:182215864-182247736 GCF_013339695.2 Rhipicephalus sanguineus
GCTTTTTCTCAGTCAGTCAAATGAAAACTTTGAAGCTTCACAACTTTTGATCTAGGAAAGCTATAACAATGAAATTGTTGCACTCTGATATCTGTAGAATCCACTGACATTTTGTGCAGTATGATCAGTGCAGCCTAGGCTTGTGCGAATATTCGAGCACTTCGAATATTGGAACGAATATTACAGTATTCGAATTCGCTTCGACACGAATATAAATTCTAGGAAATTTCGAAGTATTCGAAATGAACGAATAAACATATATAAACCGCATGTAACATCCTGTAAAGGTTGTTTCACTGCAGTGGCGGGGTGCTATACCGTGAGTACACCTATCCAGGGGAAATCTGCACTGCCGCGAAGCCACACTTCAAGGTTAAATGAACATACAGTAAAACCTCGTTAATTCAAAGTCACTGGGACTGTGAAAAATATTCTAATTAAGCTGGTTTTCAAATTAACCAAACAAAAAACCGGGATGCAAGGAACTTTGAATTACTGAAAGTAATCAGAAGTGGTCGTTTGCTGTGCCTGCTAGTTTGCGGCTCTAAGGGTTATGTTTTCCAGCAATACCCGGTCCCAATTTTGCCGCTAAACCTGGGAAACGGCGGGCCTCGCTGCTGCCAGCGCAAGAAAAAAAAGAAAGAAAAAAAAAAACGGTCTCGTGGTCAACTGAAATGCGCGCCTGCTGAAAAGACGTGCTTCACCGCAACACAGTGGTGACACGCGGGCAGCATATCACCTGCTCCTCGCAGCGTCAGCGCGTCATGATGCGACCATTCGCCCATTTTTTCTTGTAAAATAAAGAATTTAATAATGACCAGTGTGACGGAGATCGCGATGTATTCTGGGTGGAAAAGATGATCATTGAAGTTTTCGAAGTAGGCGTTGCAGGCAAGTACTCCGCCAGCAGTGCAAGTGCGCAATTTGCCGGAACCGCCGCCAATAGGAGGTTCGCATACGTCGCGAATTCTGTCAGACCGTCCTTTATCAATTTCCATATTTTCCCAGAAAGAATGGGTAAATCATGACGCGCTGACGTCGCGAGAAGCATGCGTCATGCTGCACACATGTCACCGCTGTCTTGCAGTGAAGCACACCTTTTCCGCAGGCGCACATTTCAGCTGACCAGGAGACCACTTTTTTGTTTTTTTTCTTGCACTGGAAGCAGCGAGGCTGGGGTGCTCAACTTGTCACTCATTAGTATCGCTACACTGCATTGCCTTGTGGCTCCTAAGGGCTATCGTTTCTGCGGATTTGTGGCTAAATCGGGATCGAAAATTGGAACATGGCACCTAGTTTTAAAATTAAGCGGGATGGTACTGACGACCGCTTCAAATTATCCACTCAAATTTACATTGCAAAATACGGGGCCGCAGAAATCCATCGAATTATGCGAGATTTCGAAACAACCGAGTTCAAATTAATGAGTTTTTACTGTATTACCCTTGCATCGATTCATCATTTTTTTAAGTTCAAAAGCTTGGGATACAGTCTTATATGCTCTTAGTAAATTTTAAAATGTAACGTATTTTACAGGTTATCACTTGCATTCTATCGAAACTCAAATCCTGCTACTATTTAAAGTTGCTTCCACTTCCCTTTGAATCAAAAAGAATTACATTTGCATATGCATTGTTTCAACTTTAAAAATAATGCGCAGGTTAGTTGGGTCATGACAAATATGTTCATTTTTCTTTATAATATGTGATATATACTATTCAAATTCGCTTCGAAATTATTCGACCAAACCACTATATTCGCTTCGAATTCGCTTCGGACCTAAAATTTACTATTCGCACAAGCCTAGTGCAGCCAGTTTAATAAACATGTGATCAAATTGATAATTCGTTTTAAAATTAATGGTGTTGTTTATGTAGAAACTGAGTGCACATTTGATGTCAGCACATGAAAATATATAATCACTGAAGTTTTCATCGTCCTAGCTTACATAATATACTAACACTTTTATGTCTAAAAACCACTTCCTTCCTTAAGGTCTTGTTTCAGCTGGTTCAATCACTAAGAGGGTTCATAGTGGTTTGTCATCATATCCTGCCCCAAGGCATAAGAAACATGTTTAAAATTTTGAACAGTGCACATAAAAACAGAGATTGTACTTACCTGGCTTCCAAGCTTTGCTAGAGTATGTACAGCAGTCTGTTATTGCTTGAGTTGCAGAAATGAAAATGGGAAGCGTGCCATTGAAACCATTGATAAGCCTAGCTGAGGACAAGTGATAATGTGCCACAGGGAGAGAGTGGTCATAATAATAACTAATAATATCTGGAGTTTAACGTCTCAAAACCACCATATAATTATGAGAGACACCGAAGGTGAAGGGCTCCGGAAATTTCAACCACCTGAGGTTCTTTAAAGGGACACTAAAGAGAAAGAATGAGTCGGTTCATATCGATAAATTGGGCTCCGAGAACTCTAATGTCGCTAATTTCGCCCCCCATCATAGGTTTATTAATAGAGGAGGAAATCAAGCTCAAAGTTTCATTTTTAAATTTCGCCCCAGAATCTCTTCGCGTGACGTCACAAATTTCAAAGTGTACTTATCGTATTGTGGCGCCATTGGCTCAGTAAAATTACCCCAAACTTAAGTCTATGGCCCCCTCAGAAGACAATGTACTTCATTTTTACTGATTAGGAACTACATAGTCCCTAGAAGGTGCCATCAAAACATGTGACGTCACGGCGAATGGTGCGGAAACTTCAAAGTGGCGTCGCCAACCACTTTTTGTTTTTGCGCATTTTCTCGCCTACTAAGCATCTTCTCGCAGCAAGCGTGGCATTTTTGGTATCGTGAAAGAGTACGTTACTAATATAAGGAAAATAATATTGCTATTTAGTGTCCCCTTAATGTGCACTTAAATAGGGGAGAGGGTAATCAGCCACGTTTCAAGAGCAAGTTATGATCGAGGCACTGTGAGTTGTCATCTGTCTTTCCCATAGAATTGCTTTCATGTTTTCCCAATAACGTTGTGTGCCTGGTGTTCATTGCCGTGGACGAGATACATACACACTTCGCGTGATCTGTAGAACACAGAATGTAACAAGTATAAACATGTATAGATTATTTATTAACAAAAAGGTGATTGCTGTGGTGATGATCATGGAATACATGCAGTACATCTGTAATTCCTTGAGTCAGCAATGTACCTTGGGCAGTTCAATGAGTTGGAGATTGCACAGCCTGTGTGAGAAAATTGTAGAAGATAGCTTCATTAGCAGTGTCATTACATTGCATGTGCATGCTGAAATTACGTCCTAGGTTAATACAAATATGATAAAATAGAGATTTCACCCTTAGGTATTGATCCACTATACACTCGTAGTAGCAGGAAATCAAGAAAAAAACTCTCAGAGAGTATGAAGAAAAGGTAACTTCTATATTCTGATCTTTTAGAGGCACATGCACAATTTTCATAAAACCGGAGTACCCACTGACAACAGCACTTATTATTTACAACCACTTGTAGTACAAAGCACACTGCACATAATCTAAAGGGCAATGCTTAAAGATAAACTGAATGTAAATGTAATAACAGTTTCCTCAACCTCACAATCACATCAATAAAATTGTGTAGTTCACAACGTATATGAAGCTCGGAGCTTCAAGTGCATCTTCTTGGCGTACAGGACTATAATCACAGACTGAATACAGACACATGGACTTCCCAGTGCAGCAGGATCACATGAAATGGAACTTAAAAGGAACTAGGAAAATAACAATTTAACGGAAGTTTTGTTTGCTGCAGGGGTGCAGTTGCCAGTCACATACAAAGCCAACCAAATTAGCGGCAGATGTTCCATTTAAGCAGCAGTTCCATTTAAATGATTTCCATTTACCGAAATTCTACTGTATTTCAGATCCATGCGTATTTCATTTCTGTAAAGAAAGAACAAGAAAGAGGACAACTGAAATGATTACCTCTCTAGGTCAGGATAGTGCTTTGGCACCAAGGCGCTTCTTCTTGAAATACTGAGGAGCAACATCAGGCAGCCAGTCGGGGTCCACCACAGTCAAATTCCTGTGACAAGCCAAAGAAATTGCATTTCTATGCCAAGCAAGTTTCATGAAAGGAAAAAAAACAACATTGCTATCCATTTGAAAGCAGCATGAAGCTGCAAAGGAAGCCTCTAATAGTACTCAGATGGAATGATTTTTGGTTGAATGAAAATACTAAAGGTTTACAAGGATAGAACCTGGCACCATTAGCTCTACAGGGCAGTTGCTCGACTTTCAACTGCGCGACATCCGCATGCTACTTTCTGCCACTGAGCTTGTGCTACACCTACACGCGGCTAGGTACCTAGGTGCATATGGAACTGCCTTGAGTAAGCTGCTTACCTCATGTAGCACTTGGTTGTCTCAACCATCTCGGTGAACACCACGCATGCCGGTGAAGATGAGAACAGGCAAGAAGATGGGTGAATGTGGACTTTCTTGCGTGCGTCCAGCTGGTAAAATGAGAGACAAATTACGAAAATTAGCATTTTACTTGGCTGCCTCGAGGTAAAATTCAATGTGGCATACCGGTTGTCTGAACAAGAATAAGTGCCCTAGAAAGGGGCTAAAATTCAGTTATGTGAAGCCAAATTTAGACACAAGGCAAATTGCAGCGAGCCAAGGATGTGAGCTTTCGGCAATTTCACTACCAATGATGATGTGTTGTTCCCTGAGTATTCTAGTAATAGTATTATATAGTTGCTATTACAGTAATACTGTTATTATTACCATGAACATGTTTACCATTAGCTACTGCCTCGCTGACGGTAAAGCTCAGTGAACCTTTTGCAGCATTCAGAAAATTTAGTAAACAATACGTCTTCTAGTAATCAAAGACAGGAAGCGGCCAATCGAGTGGTATCCCTTTGCAAGAGTTGAAAGCTCTATCGCTGATGGCATGCTAAAGGTCACATTCTCTCTGCCACTGGATGTACTACACAGTAGACTCTCAGTAAATGGAAGTCACTTAAACAGAACAACTGCCTCTCATATGATTGGTTTCGGGCTTGTATTCTGCAGCTCTGTTCATCTCTCAGTAAATGGAACTCCTGTTTAGCGGAACCTATATTCCTGATCCCTTCAGGTTCCGTTTAATGAGTCTACTGTATAAAGATAAAACACGCAGATAGAAGGCCACTGTGCACAATATGTAAGAGGGTACTGTACTTACTGTTATATAATCTCCATTTTTCTGAAGTTCGGCAACATTAGTGAACAGACCAGAAGCCAGGCACTTTCTGCGAGGGAACAGTGCCCAGATTAGTGCAAGGTACTCCGGGACGTCAAAACCTAGAACCTTTATGTCCAGTTTCTTTCACACAAAGTTTCATTCGCTTCCTTACATTGCCTTTCGGTATGCACACACTTCAGGCTGAATAGAATGCAAAGAACTACAAAGAGGAATTCATTAATGCTAAAAAAGAATGGTGAATAGCCCAATGTGTGATTAACCAAGCTGAAAAGCTGAGAAAAATTACAACAGTAGTGTTACTCATCAATGGCAGAGTAACGCTACTCAACAGTAACATTACTCTGCTGTTTATTCAGAATGCTGATTCATTAAGTCAATGCCTGACTAACAAAGCCCATGTCGCCGGTCTCGGAATCGGGCAGCAACACACCACCCTCTTATTTAATACCTTCAACAGCATACACCTAACAATACCATAACTAATGCCATACAAAAAGCTCACCTATTTTTCCATTCTTATCATTGCCTAATCGTGGGAGCACAAAGATGCCTCTTAGCTGAGCTACTGTGGTGGGGTTCATGACTTGATACAATACAGAGCTTATTTTCATTACAGCTTCATTACATGAAACAGTGCAAAAAGTAATGAAACGAAAATGCAAAGACAGGGCATGCATTGTTCTGAATTTTCTTTTTTGCCCTATGATCTTTTGTTTCTGTTGGAATGAAGGCATTCTAACAAGCTCAAATTTAGAACCATTTAAAGTTTATTTTTGCTGTTTCACAACATAAAAGGTGTGAGCACTACAAGCACTGTGTGACTGGTTAAGCAGGCAGACTATCATTAAGGGCACAGGGTAAGCCCTACATGTCCCATGCATTTTTGGCCATTTTGAGGTACCGTTTTCTCAGTGACTAAAGAGGATATCCACATAACGCATATATCATTTTCTTCAAAATTTTCCGCTCTTTTAACTGAAGCATAGTTATTTAAATCTGAGTAATATTAGAATTTTGGTGAATTTTTTACCACTAAGACCTAAATTTTGAGTTAATTTGCATCTTTGAAAATTTGTAACACAAAAACTGTAAAGTGCATAATTTCAATTCTGCTTCAGTAGTTGTATGCATTTATGCAGAATGCAAGAAAAAATAATCAACTGGTTATCTTGGAATACATAGGAAGTAATGGTACCTAAATAATAAAGAACATGGTTTTGAGATAATCAACACCATGTTTAGAAAAAAGCTGAAAAGCGAACTTACTTTTGCCACAAACACCGTTCAACTGCTTCGTTTATTAGCTATGAGCTCAGTAATCATTGCCAAAGTCAATTTTTCACTTCGAAGCCTCCCATCTTGCTCGCCTTGCTTCTTTTGTGAGCTGTCATGCAGCTCTATCTGCTATGTATCGTCGATTGTGATAAACTTTTTCCATGAAATTGACTGCATCTTGGCCAGGCTTCAATACTAATTATTTCAGAATTTTGGCTCATGCGATACTGCCATCATTAAATGAAAGAACAACATCCAATGTCGCAATCCTTAAAGGGGTCATGAACCACTTTTCCAAGTAATGATCTAATGGCCTCAGTATCGGAGTGTACTGCCTCCCGAATCGATTGCCGCAAAAATTTCTCGAATCCGTCAAGAATCAGCGGAGTTACGGGGGTTTGGCGCACGCTCCCAGCGCTTTCTCTCTTTTCTCGTGCCGACGAGCGCACTGGAAGCTAGACAGGGAGGGATGGCATGGGGGAAAGAAGTTACGCCAGAGCGCGTCATGAAACGCGATCGCTCTCCCGCTGTGATTCGCTTGCGCGAGTGCGGCTACCGTGTACTGAGGAGTGCGGCGCCGGCAAGTGGCGGCATCCCGCGGCAAGAAGCGCATCTGATCCGAACGCCGCTCTCGATTTACGTCGGCTATCGGCCAATAAGCATGCTATGTCTCTTGCGACGTACAGCGGACAGACGACCCGCCCACCGACGAGAGTGAGAACCGGCCTCTGTTTGAAAAAAGAGGGTGCCTGGGGAAACGGCAACTTCGCGCTCCGCTTGTGGCCATTACGCGGCGCGCACGACTGTAATATTTGGCAGAGCAGTTCATAGCCGTGTCAGCTTTCCGCAGGATGTGTTTTTTCAATCAGCCCAAGGGGTGCTTCATGACCCCTTTAAGACTCTGAAGCCTAAACAAAGAGAGCAAAGAGTCTGCAGTGCCATTCCCATTAGGTTGACACTTGCACCGAAGTTTGCCTGCACAATTCAGTCTAATTGCATCACAAATAATATTCGCCAAATGCTATTAGTATATACACAAATAATATTCGCGATTCACCTCAAAGGACGCTGAAAAGGCCGAGAGGTTCAACAATGAAGAGCTTGCTGATTCAGCGTTCAGCCCCTCAGTACGTCGGCCGGCATTTATTCACATTTACAAGAGAACTGTATTGGTTGCCATGAAATTTACACTTGCTGAAGATTTTTCAACTCAGCATCTCAACTTATCGACAGGCATGACAGACACAAGGTGTAATCAAGACGCACTCCGAAGAACAAGTGCGAATAAAAAGGCGCACAGCATCTTCGGACTGCCTTAGAAGTTACCCGGCAATTTCCTATACACAGCCGACTCCAGACAAGCATTTTGGCTACCGTACACAAAGTTTTTTTGTTTTTTTTTAGAAAAATGGACCGTAAGCACGGAGTGCATACGAGGGGCTTGACTTAGGGTGCATGTTCACTCATTACTTGCTTCCGAAAAAACTGGTTTTCAGCCACAGAAAAAACTTTTTAAGAAAAAACAAATGTGGCAAATGTGCACAAAGGGGCACCCTTCCCAAATTGCAAAAAAAAAAAAAAAAAAGATTTTCTCTTCAAATTTTGCCTTACCCTGTGCCCTTAAGTGTGAATGTGCTTTTGCTATCACAAAACTTTTTTTTTTCGCATACGCTGCAGTCCGTTACTGCGCTTATCACATGTGCTTATTAAACGTTACTGTATCACACATGCTCAGCTCTTGATTGCAAGGCCTTGTTACCTCCATTATTGAATGCACATTCAAGTGCAAAGCAAATACTAATGCCTTCGCGTAATTTGATAGCAAATTATGCTTGGCCTTTGGCAAGAAGCCGTATATAGAACCAACGCCTCGTAAAAAACTATGCCTGGAACGTGAGCCGCGAACGCCCTGCCCTACGCTCAGATTTTGCCCTTCGCCTCCGGTACTGTAAACACACACAGCTTTCACAGCTGCCTCCAAGCGGCTGCCAACGTTTTTTCACGTGACTAAGTACCGGTGGCGAGCGCTCTCCCACGGTGCCTGGTCGCAACGTGCGGCAGGAGGCATGGCCTCCGCGATTGCGCGCCGACAGGAGGCTCTCTATGGAAATGAGAGCGACGTTCTAGGTGTAATATTTTAGGAGGCGTTGGTAGAACAGTAAAGAAAACACGAGAAAAAAATAATAATTCTTTACCTAAATGCCGTGCTATCCTGGCCACACGATCTCGATGGCACACCTGCTTTCACACAGAGGTCAGCCAGCTGAGACCTAATCTCAATGACCTTCATCATGTTCTTCTTGTTGACGAAGTTTTCCTTGCACCAAGCCTGCACAGAAACATTACTGAGACCTCTCATTTGCAGATCATGATAACATCAGGTAACAGGCTCAAAACTTCAAGTGCCAAAAAAATTACGTGATTATAACGTTAGATGTTAGAAAGTCGAAGTAGGTTTGGTAGCTGTAGCACAAGAACCGACACATAATTTGAAGTTGTAGAAATTCCACCACATGCTCTTCACATGTAAAAAGATAACAGCAAATGTGAAGGTAGGGAAACAAAAAATATGTACTATAGTATTTAAATTTGATATCAAAGTTTAATAGACTGTTCACGCAGTGCATGTGTATCATTACTGGCTCACAGACATTGCACAAAATTTAATTCCCCTTCACCTTGTTTCCTTTGACACTCTTGTAGGCTTTGTAGACATTCAGTAGCATCACATGGTCCCCTTCATTTGACTGAAATTTTTTCCAGACTTCAGCAGCACGTTCCCTCTGTGAGAAAGCAAAAGAACAATCAACAGTTATGAGCACCGTTTACATCTCCATATGTAAATCAACCAGGAAGTTTGACTGAGTTTCAGAGAACAAATATGTTAAAGGTGCAATAGTGGGTCAGACTGACATGTTAAAATGAATATATATTCGTATTAGTACAAGCATGCTTTTGAACAACGGGCATGTTAAGTGTAAATTGTAGAAAGAGAGAGGAGGAAGATATACTTCCCATTTATGTTCACGCAACTTGTGCTCAACATTTTTGCCATTCAATGTCATTTAGTCCATTCATGTAAACATACTTACATGTTTTTCATTGAAGTACAGCACGGAATCACCGGACAAGATCGATATTATGGTCAGAATTTCGTCCCTAGAGAGTCAAAAGACAAGCAATTACCAGTTGAAGTTAGTTCAGGATACTGTAACGGTAACATACACAATGCATTGAAGCAAGACAAGAGTCACGCGAAAGTTCAGATGGGAGCCTACGTTTCAACAAAGGGTGTTGTCTTTGTGAAGGAACCAAAGATGAGTCCCTTTGTTGAAATACAGGCTATAGGTTGAGGCTTTCCTTAGAACACTATGGGACTTGACTGTAGAAACAGCAATGAATTTTCTAAGGCCTTGCAAATGGCAATGAGCATACTGAGGAAGCATTTTTTGTTTGTTTGCTTAACATACAGCATTGAATGTGCAGAAGTAGACATTTTGTCACGGCTAGTGGTAAAGTATCTAAAATGCAATGGAGGTCTCTGGTAGATGATATATATGAGGTGGCAAAGATTAGTCAATACATTGTGATATTGCGCTTCATCACAAGAAAATGAGCACAAGACTGGACATCACTGAATAAAAAAGGCACTATGGGGAGAGACATGTCACTGTTATGCCTGAGCAACACGAAGGCTACCAAGAACCCGAATAAAAGGGAAAAGTAAGGATCTCAACATGTAAAGCCCAGCACATCTACAAGTGTCCCCGCTGAAATGCATCACTACTGCATTCATTACCTTTCAGTGGCTATTGGCCCAAACCCAATACTATTCATGTCATTAATTCGTGCTTCTTAACACAATGCACTAATGAGATAGCTTTCATAAAGATATAACAAATAAGAAGAAACAGCGATGGTGAATACAACAGAGCACTTTTGAGAGTAGCACAGGCACGATGTTTCCCCATAGCTAAGGTGTTTAGCCATTACAGCACACCCAACATTGCAAGACTCTAGTGCCCCCTTATTCAAGTATGCATATAAGTGCTGTTTGAATGGCGTCATTGCTGACGAAGTGAGATGCCTTCGTCTTCCAGCAACATAGGATGAACTTTGAAACTGATCAGCATTAGGCCTAAAGGTACAGATAATTTACAGTAATGTGCATAAGGATGACGGCATCACTTACGTGCATCCAAGCTCCTTTGAGCACAGGATGATCTTGGCAAACCGAGGCTCCAGGGGGAAGGCAGCCATCTTTTGACCCAGGGCTGTGAGCTATAACACAGTCATTAATTCTTACTATCACGAAAGGTGAAACATAAATGTGGAAACAAACTTTTCCAACACAAGGCAGGTTCACTTACCTGTGGTCTTACTGTAACAAATTTAAAAGAGACTGTATGTGCATGCTTCACATTGCAATTCATAGGCTTTACATTCACAGATAGGGTGATTCCAGACTGTATAATTAATTAAACAATTTGCACATTCCCAAAAACTTAAAAAAAGCTTCACTCAGTGTTCATCTTCCTCTATGCACCTACTTGGCAACATTTGCCATGTAGGAACTTGAAGGCACTATCATTCGAAAACGAGGTTAGGAATGGTGACAATGAACCAATAGCTGACAGAGGGCATTGTTCCACTCGGTGACTGTGCATTTTCACGAGCCTGGTGCTTCTCTGAGGATAGTGATGTTCCTTTTCAAGTGACGGAAATGAAAAGTTGACATCATGCAACCTTTGTGCAGCAGTCAAAACTGGCGCAAGGTGCAAACAGGAATCACAATAATGCATTTCTTCTAGAATGCAGCACGAATCAAACTGTCAGCCTCAACCTGAAGAGCAACAGTGGCTTACCTTAACTTCTTCCTTTTTCTCAACAGCACCAAGCTGATGTAGTTTGTCTAATGCTTCCGTCAGGTGCTGTGGTATGAGAGAAAGAACACGAGGTGTGAAAACATTACGCAGAAATATAGTTCCTACACTTTGTTCAAACAAACTTCTTCAGGTGCTATTCTATACTTGTGCATCCCAATGCTGTGCATAGAAATCTCAAGTAGTAGCATCAAATAATGAGGCTGAGAATGTGTTGCTGATATGTGTGGCACAATATGCAAAGAGAAAGAAGAACAAATACTACTATATAGACAGAAAGAGCTTCGATGAGGTAATAACCAACGATTCTTGCACGAAACAAAGCAGAGCCCCCTAATGGTGGAAGCCATAGAGTTGCCCACCCCACTTCCACTTTGGTTCTGGAGCCTCTGGTTTTAAGGACAACTGGAATCGCCTGCATACCTCTGCTGTCTCCCTCCCAGTACCTGTATTCCTCAAGTGTGCGGTTGAAGATGTCTCATAACCAAATGTACCTGCTCACACTTTGTCTTTTGTTTATGCTCCAACACTTCTCTCCAATGCTTCCTCAAGGCTCTGAGAGTATATATAGATAACTAAAGGTATCACCATGATCAAGCATGCTTCTGAGTGAACATAATATGAGTGGCATGCCACTATTAGTTGCACTGAATTCTGTGCAGTGAAGGCTGCTGCTGCAATGAGCAACAGGTGATACAAAGCCGCAAAGTACACCTTCACTTGTCACCTCTGTGACTCTTGAAGACTTGCCTGGTATATGGCGATGCGACTGATCAAGGAGTGAATGCCAAGTGCAGAAATTAAAGTACAGCTCCAAACAACAGTGCTGGAAGCTGTATACAATAAAAAGAAACACAAAGGGAGTGGTTTAGTGGCTTTACTTTGTTTAATTATTAGGGGTGTGCGAATATTCGAAATTTCGAATATTTTTCGAATAGTGTTTGCTATTCGATTCGATTCGCACTGGAATTTTACTATTCGAACTATTCGAACTTCCCAGAGACAAATACAGTCAACATCCGATTGAAAGTGACCCCTTCAAATTTTCAATATGCTTCACCTCATCACACTCTGTATTGCGGCAAAGCTGCTTTTCAAGCTACGTTACGGTCGAACTTAGCCAAGAGACAGTCAACGTCCCATTAAAAGTGGTCCCTAGATTCTCAATATGCTTCACCTCATCACACCCCCGTATTGCGGCAAAGCTGCCTTTCAAGCTCCGCTACGGTCGAAAATGTATTGACTAAAAAAAATGCTGGTTCCAACATAGAGATGAAAGATGTGGCAGAGTTGGGGGCTTTATTAATGCTGTTTTGAACCTGAAATTTGGGCAGGAAGTCCGAAAAATCGGACGCCGAAGCTTTTTAGCATCCAAAATTTCAGATGTTCTTATATATCGACGTCTACGAGGCAGATTTGGAACTCCGGACTTGCAGGGAGCACAACCTTGTTTACCACATTAGTTGGGCTTCCACAGAAGTTGAAAGAGGAGAGGCTGAGGAAATGGCATCTTTGCCCATCACGTGTAAAATGTTGTTGGCAACACTTTGGTTGACCCAAATCATGTACATAAATACAATTCAGCCTCTACATTGCCTCATTCTTGATAAGACAACTATGAAACACCACCCCGCCAATATACTTCATCAACCTTGCAAAAAGAAACACTTTCATGTTGCTATCTCATAAAAATATGCTTATGAATCATCTCCAACTTTTTCTTTCTGCGATTTCGCTTCAAAGTATTCGAGAAATATTCTAGAAATATTCGAGAAATATTAGAAAAATATTCGATTCGATTCGTACTCACACTTCAATATTCGAATTCGCTTCGCACCCGAAATTTTGCTATTCGCACAGCTCTATTAATTATGCATGCTAAACACCCGCAGCAGCGTATTTCTGCCTCTCCAGAAGCAATAGGTGACCTCAAGAACAGCTGGAAGGTTGAACTGAGCTTTTGTCATGGCAAGCAAGTACGGATTTCACCTACCTTCTCTGATGGCTTGTCCATGAAATCAAATGCAAATATGTCCTCAATACCCAAGGCAAGCATTTGGAGGACGACGCCTGAAAGACTGCACCTGAAACAGCAAGTAGTGCCTTCAAAATACAGATAGTACCAAAGAACAAAGGCAAAACACAGTCAACGTCCGATTGGAAGTGGTCCCTGGATTTTCAATATGCTTCACACCATCACACCCCGGTATTGCGGCAAAGCTGCCTTTCAAGCTCCGTTGCGGTCGAACTTTGCCAAGACACAGTCAACGTCCGATTGGAAGTGGTCCCTAGATTTTCAATATGCTTCACCTCATCACACCCCCGTATTGCGGCAAAGCTGCCTTTCAAGCTCCGCTACGGTCGCAAATGTATTAACTCAAGAAAACGCTGGTTCCAACATAGAGATGAAAGATGTGGCAGAGGTGGGGGCTCAATTAATCCGGTTTGGGCCTGAAATTCGGGCAGGAAGTCCGCAAAATCGGAAGCCGAAGCTTTTCAGCATCCAAAATTTCAGATTTTCTTATATATCGACGTCTACGAGGCAGATTAGGTACTCCGGACTTGAAGGGAGCACACCCTTGTCCACCACATCAATTGGGCTTCCACAAAAGTTAAAAGAGGAGGAGAGGCTGAGGAAATGGCATGTTTGCCTATCACGTTGTAAAGTGTTGTTGGCAACACTTTGGTTGCACCAAATCATGTACATAAATACAATTCGGCCTCTATATTGCCTCATCCTTGATAAGACAACTGTGAAACACCACCCCGCCAGTGCTTCATAACCTAGCGAAAAGAAACACTTTCATGTTGCTATCTCATAAGAATATGCTTAGGAATACTCTCCAACTTTTTTTTCTGCAATCTCACTTCGAAGTATTCGAGAAACATTCTAGAAATATTCGAGAAATATTCGAAAAATATTCGATTCGATTCGCACTCACACTTTAATATTCGAATTCACTTCGCACCCAGAATTTTGCTATTCGCACAGCTCTACAAAGAAGAATTCAGCTGTTACAGCAGTGTGGCCACTTTTTTATAAGCAAAGATGAGAGCTTCACACAAAGTGAATATAATCAACATACACAGACCCCAACACTACATAGATGGCAGTGCTACCAGTGTCAATGTGAGGCACAGCCAAAGTAAATAACAAGGACAAGTACTTCACTTGTTTACATTGAATTACACAGAACTAACCAGCCCAAACATTGATGTTGCCAAATATCATACCTCTGTATTTCAGGAATGCTGTGCTCCCTCATTGCTTCATATTGCACCTTGGTGTACAGCCTGTAGCAAATGCCACTGAAAACATAGAGAGGTGTGTTCTAAAGCAAACATACACATTTGAAGTTCTATCTTCTTTCACCTTTGGAATAAGATATCATGATTTAAGGTCAAAGGTTCATGTCCTCAAGTAAACTAGGGCCGCAGTTACTTAAATGTTTACTGCGCAAGTTATTTTTTACTGATACTACTGTAGAAGCAGATAGCATCGAAATGATCATGTTGTAGCCAAACTTCCTTTTGATGGCACAGAAAGTATATTAAACCAAAACAAGCATGTTGCATATTTGAAACGTGCACACATAGCTCAAATTCTCAAGAAAGACTGGAATGAAATTCAAGCAAGTTAGTTGGTACACCTTATTTCAAGAACTAAGCACTCCTAAATGGTTTAATGTTCAAATGTCATATTGAAATATTTAAAGCAGACTCAAGAAACACAGCTTGTAAGTGTTAATTTAGAAGTTTTAAATATTTGCAGAATGGTGGCATAGCGCCAAACTCAGCTGAGGCATGAAATTATGATTAATGAGCTGGTGCTATTCGTCACTGCCTGTGTAATGAGACCAGTCAGGTTCTTAAAATCTTTAGGTTAGGAACGTGGACGTTCCTAACAAACCGACGAGGCTGCTTGCAGGTTTAGAACGAAAGATTTATAAAACATGGAAGATAGGCACACACACAAAAGCAAACACAGCAAACAAAGAAAGAATTAACTAAAAAACAGTTTCTGTGAAGCGAGCGTCCTTAAGAAAGTCAATCTGTGCTAAGACGGTGCTGGGCGTTCGACGCAGTCGGGTGACCGGACCCGAGTGTCGACGCTCTGGGACGCGGTCCACGAGTTGAAGCTGCAGGTTTCACGTGGCCGCTGATGTCCTCCGCCTCCAACGTTTCCTTTCGGCAAGACACCACGTTCGTCGTCAGCCTTCGCAAGCCACTGCTGACCTCCTCAAGGATTCCCACGACGCTGGTCTCCTCGCATCGCCCTGTGCGTACTACTCCCCGACGGGTGAGCCCGTCTTAGCACGGATTGACCTTCTTAAGGACGCTCACTTCGCAGAAACTGTTTTTTAGTTAATTCTTTTCTTTGTTTGCTGTGTTTGCTTTTGTGTGTGTGCCTTTCGTTCAAGTTTTTATAAAGTGTTGGTCGAAACCTGCAAGCAGCCTCGTCGTTTGTTGGGAACGTCCACGTTCCTAACCTAAAGATTTTAAGAAACGAACCGTTTCTCATTACAATGGCGTCCGCGACAGGACAAAGCTGATTGTAGTGTTCAACTACTCTAAAGAAACATGGATTTGAAAGATTTAGTAAGCGCCAGCGAGAAATTAGGCCTAACGGTAGATGAACTGAAGAAGTGGGTGGAGGAGGGGAAAGCGCGTGCGAGAGAGGATCGCGCCGCCGAACGCGAGGCAGAGCGCGAGCAGAACGAGCGTGAGCAGAACGAGAATAGCCACTTACGTGGCTTCTGAAAGAACGAGCGTGATGCACGTGCACAAAAACGGGAGACGGAGAAGGCGGCGTAGAATGAGAAGATTTCGCTGCTTCGCGCGCGTGTACTTGAAGCTGAAGGACGTTGTGGTAGTGGCGAAGACATAGCAGTCGTAAATGAGCGTTCCGTGCCATCGCAAGTATGCCCCTGGCATACAAAGCCTGCCTTCAAAGGGAAACCAAGCGATCCTAATGCTTCATCCAGTCTATTCGAAGGGGCGCCAACATGGCAACTCTCGCCTGAAGATAAATTGGCCGCACCGAGCATGGTTCCAGTGGGCGACCAAGAAGCTATGGAAGGTCTGGTTGAGCCCCTGAAAGCACAGGGCAGCTTCGCGAGCAAGGAACAAGAAAATTTGTGCTTTAGAGCCTTTGAGATGCCTAGCACATTTTTTACAGAGGCAAGCTTGCCTCCAAACAGTTTGAGTGAACGAGAGCCGCTCTTTAGCACAGGTAGTGACGGCGAATGCCGCGGAAAGTACTACCGTTTGGTCCGTTTGGATTCGTCAGGTGTACCCTATGCTGCAGAAGCAGATGGGTTGGACATGGTCGGGGAGCATAGCACTAACTCACCTCAGATGAGGGTGACGTTGGCTCGTAGTGCAAATGTTGAAATTAAAGGAAGTAACATTCTGTGTGGGAAGGAGGAGGCGTCTACTGAATTGCTCAAAATAGAATATACAAAGACTTCACATGAAAGGGCACTTTACCTGTGCTCAAAGAAGGAACTTCCAAAAGGTAGTACAGTGTTTACACAACAGCATTCGGGCAGCCGAGAAGTTGATACACCATGTGTTTCATCAGGTGAGGCAGCAGCTTTGTCCGTTGTGCTGTTACATGCGTTTTCGCCTCACCTCAAGACAGACTGTAGTGGCGTAGAGGAGGTCATTCAGGCGCGTTCACAGCGGTGCGCGTGGTTCAAACGCCTGCGCACCAAGTGTCATAATTTGCACGTGATAGTTCCGTTTGCTTTCAAACAATGCAAGGTGTTTGAATTAACCATCTTCCCGCATCCTTTTGTTTGGAGGCGCAGACGTGCGTCTGTGATGCTTATGGCCTCAGAGCGGGTAAAACGCGCCAACCGTTTCGTGTGGGACGCCATAACTTGAGGGTCTGTTAGGCGACTGGCCCGTTTTTGTTTGTTTGTTTATTGTTGGTTTTTGCAATTCCGCAAAACCGAAATATATTTTTCCCCGTGTTAATGTTCGACTTTGCCTTGTGAAGTGATGTATTCTCTTAACTCTTCGCGAAGCATTATAAGTGTGGTGCATTGCCTCGTGGTCATGTGTGGTGTATTGTGTGTCATTGATACACACACATGTATTGCCTTTTGTTTATGTCGCGTAATAAACAAAAGACTTGAATGGGGGCCTATGTGATGTGTGCGCAGAACTTTCATAGTGTCTCCTGTGTGATGTGGAAAGAAAGTAGACGACGTAGACGACGACGCCTGTGCTCGCGCAAGAATGCGCCAACTCTGCTAGCTTTGGAGGGAAGAGGAAGAAAAAGAGGAGAGCAGACGGTGTTGGGCGTTCGACGCAGTCGGGTGACCGGGCCCGAGTGTCGACGCTCTGGGACGCGGTCCACGAGTTGAAGCTACGGGTTTCACGTGGCCGCTGATGTCCTCCGCCTCCAACGTTTCCTTTCGGCAAGACGCCACGTTCGTCGTCAGCCTTCACAAGCCACCGCTGACCTCCTCAAGGATTCCCACGACGCTGGTCTCCTCGCATTTCCCTGCGCGTACTACTCCCTGACGGGTGAGCCAGTCTTAGCACAGATTGACTTTCTTAAGGACGCTCACTTCGCAGAAACTGTTTTTTAGTTAATTCTTTCTTTGTTTGCTGTGTTTGCTTTTGTGTGTGTGCCTTTCGTTCATGTTTTTATAAAGTGTTGGTCGAAACCTGCAAGCAGCCTCGTCGGTTTGTTGGGAACGTCCACGTTCCTAACCTAAAGATTTTAAGAAACGAACCGTTTCTCATTACAGCCTGTCTTTTTTCCTAAGCATATGTGCATTGTGAACACCTACTACAGAAATTCAAGATGCATGGTCCCCTACCTGCACTCACGACCTGCTCTTCCAGCCCTCTGCCAGGCCTGTGCTTTTGAGATCTTCCTCACTTTGAGCACCTCAAGACCTGTCCCTGGTTGGTATGTCCTAAAGAAGGAACAGAGAAAAATGAATTGCAGCACAACATCTGCTTTTACAAGCCAAAACAAATACTGTATTTAGCTTTACTTTCAAATGATAATGATACTGCATAAAGGTATAAATAGAGAAACTGTTTGGCAAATACCAATAACCACACAGAAGAGCATGAATACAAGCACTAATCTTGCCTTCTTTTACCGTGAGTGCATGTGTGCATGCATCCATGTGTTCTTTTGGTTTGATCAACCAACTTGCTCAATAGCACAACCTTTTGTAGTTGCATATTGCTGCCCGACAGCTTACACCAGAATTGCACTCTGAATTTTGAATGTTCCACAGGCACAACAGTGTTCCCTCCTTGAACAGTGTTGAATGCTTTCCCACCTTCCTTTAAGACCTTACTAAAGCACAGGTAACCATAGACATCTACAGTATGCAGGATTTGCAAGAAAGCTCAATGTCATGGCGCTTGAGCAGATAGCCTTAATTTAAATATTTGAGTGTGCCAAAGTTTCTGTAACCTACAAATTTAGGAGAAACATGCCTTTAATGGAACAGTATTTCACATTGGTTGTAGAACGAGTGTCTTGTAAACTTTTCTGGCCAAATGCAGATAAAAAGGAACCGACAAATTCTGCCAAATGGCTGGGGCATCCATAGCTGTACTGCATTGTCGTGCAATGTGCTTATAACTCGTAGCTTCCACTGACCAACTACGCTGTGTGCCATTTAGCATTACTGTACAATACTGCCCATCACTTTCTCACAATTTCACATCACTATTTTGAGCTACTGTATTTACTTGAGTCTAACACGCACCTTTTTTCCGGTAAAACGGGTCCAAAAATCGCATGCGCATTAGAATCGAACACACACACACACACACACACACACACACACACACACACACACACACACACACACACACACACACACACACTCAAAACACTTGGTTATCATATCGCCATCGGGATTTCAAAAATGGCCGCCTTCTACGCGCCTCAGCCATTTCTGCCATTGTTTCAGTTCGTACGTGTGCTGATGAATTTGTCATCCCGTTCTGCGTTGGCATCGCCGTGCCGACTCCAAATACTCGACAAGAGCACCACTTAAAAGAAAAGTTATTACATGTGCAGAGACGGACGGAAATCAGACCGCATTGCGGTTGTTCAGAGTTCCCAAAACGTGCGTGCAAGACTGGCGCAAAGAGAAGCAGATTATTTTTTACAGCAAAGCTTCACTAAAAGGCTTTAGTGTAACAAAGCAGGGCCGGTTTCCCAATATCGAGGAGCTGCTCACAGCGAAGAGCATTGACAGTGACAAAGAGTTGTCCGACAGCGACGAGGACTGATCCATTATGAGACTCGTATCGCCGCCATAGTGGCGACAGTTTTAGCGGCAAGGCCCGCTGTTTGACTCTGTGTTTTATTTTTTGAAACTTTAGTTCTTTAGGACCCAAATACTTGTTCTTATGAATGTGCGAAGGTTGACTCCTACGGACTTTTTTGTTTTTTTCTGTCACGAAAAATGGGTGCGCGTTACAATTGATGTAGTATTACTTTTTTTGGGGGTCGCGGAAAACGGGTGCGCGTTACAATCGAGGGCGCGGTAGAATCAAGTAAATACGGTATATGAAAGCAAGGTGTAAGTGCATTGCTATCTGCTTTTATGAGCAAAACAAACTGCCCACATTTGGTGCAATGTTGTTTTATGTTACGAAGGTTCAAATGGTGCAATTTCCAATACAGTCTTCAACGCATTTTACCAGAAACAGTACTAAAGAACAGAAAAAAAAAAGACGACACTTCGAAGCCATTGTCTTAATCTGGTACTTAAGCCATAAGCCAACCAGACCTATTGGCAGTTCACCTCTAAAGCAGCAAGTGCTTATCAGCTATCACTACTTTGCTATGAAGCATAAATATGCTATGACACTACGATGAAATTTTAATATGGGCGTAGACAGTACAACACACAAAAACGGAAAGCCTGAAAATCAATAAGACAATTCTGACCTTGCTGCCTACGTCACGAAGTATGAATGCTTAACATAGGTATTTCTTGCCTATTACCTTTCCTTGACAACTCCAGTATCGACTACATATTTGATGCCAGGAATTGTGATGGATGTCTCAGCGATGTTTGTTGAGAAGATTACTTTTCTCCAGCCCTGTTATGGAAGAAACAAAACACGACGCAAGGGGAAGGTGCCATTTAATACCATTACGGCCCATTCAAAGCAGCTTGCACACACAGTGCTGAAAGTAAGCAATCGGACAAGGCTGTATTAGACATGCCAAATTTGCATAAATATAGCATGATAATGAACACTAGTATATAAATTGGAACTTTTTGATGACACCCTGACTGTAGTTAAAAACTAATGGTGCATAATGCAGCCATATCTTCCAGCCTGAAATGGAGTCCTTTAGCACAATACAACAGGAACCTGTGAGAGAGAAACAGCACTTTTTTTTAATATCTTGTTAGCCTTGAAGGAACATATTTTGCGAGACATATTTAAAAACAATTAACCTTTAGACACAGTACACAAGCAGTAGCAAACTTCAAACAGTACAAACTAACAAGCGAATACAAAGTTCTTTTTTTTTTATCACAGTGGCCTTGAAATATCACATGGTTCAGATACTTCTCCAAATAAACGTCCTCAAAGCTAGTGCCCTTCTGGAGTTTTTCACAATAATCAAAAGTTTTCCCAAGATATGGTTGGAGACAGGCACACCGAAAAATTTGCCTGTCAGTTTAAGACACGAGGAAGCATTTGTGATATCACAAAACAAGCTTGAATTCGTGAACTTTATAGAAAATCTGGGAGGGTCAGCAGATCTACACAGCTGAATAAATGTGAAATAGGCAAGTCTCAAATACCTTTGCTGCCGGCTGAAACACCTTTAGCTGCAAACTTGAAGGAAGAGCTGCGTACAGTGGTAGGGCTAGAAGGTTTTGCTCCACTTTAAATGACAAAAAAAAGGAAAAGAAGAAAGGGTGTGTTAAAAGTCATAGAAGCTTGTTTTTTTTTTGTGCTACTATACCTACTGCCATGAAAAGCCGCACAAAACATTAAAATGTTAAATTTATTAAGAGAAAGGACAACAGTCTACAGTAGAATCTTGGTGGTTCTACTGCAACTGTGTTGAACACAACAAAGTGAAATTGTGACCCATTCACATTTCTCCACAAATGTGCAAACAAACATAGTAACGGTATGCATAATAGTAACAACTGCATTATGCCAACACAGTTAATTATCAACTAGAGCTGTGCGAATAGCAAAATTTTGGGTGCGAAGCGAATTCGAATAATAAAGATTGAGTGCGAATCGAATCGAATATTTTCGAATAATTTTCGAATATTTCTCAAATATTTTTCGAATAATTCGAAGTGAAATTACAGAAAAAGTTGCAGAGAATCCCTTAGTATGTTCTTGTGAGATAGCAACATGAAAGTGTTTCTTTTCGCTAGGTTGATGAAGCGCTGGTGGGGTCATATTTTATAGCTGTCTTTCTTATCAAGAGTGACGCAATGTAGAGGCCGAATTGTATTTATGTACATGATTTGGTGCAACCAAAGTGTTGCCTACAACACTTTACATGTGATAGGCAGGGATGACATTTCCTCAGCCTCTCCTCCTCTTTCAACTGCTGTGGAAGGCCAACTGATGTGGCGGACAAGCGTGTGCTCCCTTCAAGTCCGGAGTTCCAAATCTGCCTCGTAGACGTCGATATATAAGAACATCTGAAATTTTGGATGCTAAAAAGCTTCGGCGTCCGCTTTTTCGGACTTCCTGCCCAAATTTCAGGTCCAAAACAGCATTAATTGATCCTCCAACTCTTCCACATCTTTCATCTCCACATTGGAACCAGCGTTTTCTTGAGTTAATACATTTGCGTCTGTAACGGAGCTTGAAAGGCAGCTTTGCTGCAATACGAGAGTGTAATGAGGTGAAGCATATTGAAAATCTGAAGGGGTCACTTTCAACCGGACGTTGACTGCATTTGTCTTTGGGAAGTTCGAATAGTTCGAATAGTAAAATTTCAGTGCGAATCGAATTGAATAGCAAACACTATTCGAAAAATATTCGAAATTTCGAATATTCACACACCCCTATTATCAACTAAACTTTATGCTAATACAGTGCAGTCTCCTGAAATTTCTTTTATGCTGAACACATTTACGAAATGAAGCAGTCTTGTTTTTAAAACACAACCAATGTACACATGCATGTACATACAATTTGGGTCACATTTCGCCTTTGATTTGTTGCTTTTGGTCAACACTACGATGCATATCCCATATTGCAAGATGGCTATTCTCAAAACATTTTGCTTGTAGTCTTGTTTTTAAAGCACAACCAATGCACACGTGAAGATACGAATTGGGTCATATTTCACCTTTGATTTCTTGTTTTTGGTCAACACTACGATGCATATCCCATATTGCAAGATGGCTATTTTCAAAACATTTTGCTAGTAGTCGTGTTTTTAAAACACAACCAATGTACACGTACACGTGAAGATACAAATTGGCTCATATTTCACCGTTGATTTCTTGTTTTTGGTCAAAACTACGACGCACATCCCATATTGCAAGATGGCTATTCTCAAAACATTTTGCTTACGGTGATGTACATGTTTTTGGGTATCCTTTCACAGTACCTGGATCAAGCTGAAGCCGTGTTTCCCTCGCAGCTCGGACGGCCGATTCAATTTCTTCTTGGCCAGTGCAAAAGACGAGGATGTCCCTGAGAGACAAAGCGTTTAAAGAATGCACTTACAAGCCAATTCTACAGCACCACAATGCACGAGCACTCATTCAAGATATACTGAATGCTAGTCTCATACCACAGCAGGCTACTAATCGTGCTAGAAGACGTCACTAATAAGCATAGCAGACGTTATGTTCATCAAGAAGCAAACGACTCAATTTCACTAACGCAATAAAGATTTGCGCAAAGCACTGAATGCAGGTTAGGCCGTCTCTTTATGCATGATAAGCACCTCTGACATGCTGTTCACCTTGCCTTATGTACTGCTCTCAAGACATGAAATATAGGTGATATGTATTAGAAATCAGTAGTTTCACTGAAATACTTATTAACACAATTTTCTGAGCTGCTTGCCTGTGAGATACAAAGGTTACACTCAATTTCATATCTTGCATAAATTAAGCATAATGGCTACAACAATGTGCTGAGGGTCTCTTGTGACAAGTGAGTGGTTAATTGGGAAGCAAAGAGGACCAAGTAGTACTTACCCTGGCCCTTGATTTCGATGTATCTGAAAGACAGTGACTAATGCAGAGAAGATGTAGTCTTCTTGAGGCTTCACAGCGTACATCATCTATGGGAAGACAGAAAGAGACACATTGTCTTATCGTGAGGCAAACCAGAATCAGGCCACTGAATTGAGGCTGCATTTATGTAAGGATTCTCCCCCAGCCACAGCAAGTGGCTGATACCAGCAGAAGTGAAGACCCAGCACCATGCAAGCCAATCGCAAAGGGCAAAAAGAACGGAAAAAGAGTCATTACATACTAAAACCCCTGGTAATGAAGCACATAGCTGCAATCTGACTTCAAGTACACCAGGAGATGCAAAGCACATTTCTCCTTGCCACTTCACAATGGAGCTAAAGCAAGTGTACCCACTGTACTAGTGTGCCTATATTGTAGGCAAAAACAAATGCTCCCTACAATTTGTGCCAATGCTCCACTACAAAACACATTTTTGTGTGTGTGTCCCTTATGAAACACTCCACAACAGTGATGAGAAGTAGTTAAACAGGAAATGTCGCTCCAGTAATATTTTCCTGATCAGCGATTTCTCGTCACTTCAAGACTCCATCTTTCCCTACTCTTCAGCCTTGTTTGAACTCAACAATAGCACACTTTTGCAAGACTAGTTCTACTATTGTTGTTACCTTGTAAAAATGTGTATTGTCATTGTGTGTGCTTATTCAAAGGTGCACAGTGTTCTTTTTTGAGCCACTCCTACAAGTACTAGTACAGTGAACTAAATTTGGAGCTTTCTCGTTGAACACATGCACTGATAACCAATACAAGATCAAGTGCCCACTCCCTAACAAAAAGCATGCCTTCTGCAAAGGTATTTGCTGATGTTTCTACAGATCAGAAAACGAATCGTCAATGCAATTTTGCTTGTTCTGCGATTTGACGGGACAAGCCACCAACACAGAACAGGGGAGCTCACCTCAATGGGGTGTTGTCGTCCCTCGAGTGTGTACACAGGAGCATTGTTGAAATAACGAGAAAAGTGGTCAACGTCCATTGTGGCTGACATTACCACAATCTGTGAGAAGAAACAAATCGGCAACAGTTTGCAGAGCAATCGGGTGAACCACAATATAATTAGAATCATCCCAATGCCAAATTCAAGTGCGCTTGTGCGATGATCGACAACACAGGTGAATCCTACTATGTTGTGAACCCCAATGCCGATGCAAAAACATTAGCTCGCAACTATAATTATCACAGGATTTATCTGACTTTTACTGCGTGCTTTTGTTCAGAAAATTCATTCAACAGTGAAGCGGCCTGACGTGAAACCAAAAGTGCACTCACAGCGACGTAATCAGAACCGGCCTGGTGCACGTCATTACCACGTCATTACCATTGGCATCACAAGATGGTAACCACCATGGATGGCAAGTTCCATGATGACTTGCCATTTTTATCTGATGACAAGTGCACTTAAATGACAAGTTATTTTACTTGTTCAGCTATCAGCAACAAGTCACATCATGCGTTGTTGGTGTTCCGGTAATCCTCATGCACTGCAGTATGGACTAGTGAAATGGTTAGTCTGGTGCGGGCAACCATCCCGTTCGTGACTGCTAAGAAGCTGTTTGGTAAATGCAGGGCATTGAATGCACTATCGACCCTAAACACGAGGAAGTATTTTGTTCATCATAGTGATAGTGTGCTGCCTATAAATAATCTAGGTGGACATCAAGTAACTGAAGTGTCATTGCGTGAAGATAAAATTCACTGGCTTCATTTTCTTGCCGTTGCGAGTATCAAGATGTATGCAGTTTGTCTTGGTAAAAAATTGGGTGTGTGTTCCATTTCTACGCAGCTTGGGAGCTCTAATGTCAGCCTGAAGTTAATTTTTTACTTCGAAACCAGTAAAATGCGAGTGTGTGTTCGATTCATAGATGTGTTACAATCGGGTCAAGTACTACCAAACGAGTCTGCGGCATACTTTGTTTTTTTTCCTACCTCCTGCTTAATTCGACTTGCTGGATAAGTCGACCAATTTCATCTGTCCCACCAGAGTCAAATCAACGGAAGTAGACTGTGCTGTGCTAAATGTGAGTGTGCCGATAAATCTTTTTCACTGGTAAGTGACAATGAAACAAAGGTTAGCACAATACCTTCAGTGGAGTCATGCTCAGGCGTTGCCGCTCCTTTTGAGCAGTTTTCACCACACCAAAGAGGATGTCCGTGTTCACGGTCCTCTCGTGAGCTTCGTCTAGTACCACAACTGCATATCTGTAGTGATCGAAAGCCCCATTAGAAAGAAGAAAAAAAAGAAAAAGAAACACCAGTCTCAGTATCAGCCAAAGCACCAATATCAATAGCCAAGACAGTATGCAATGATAGTGTTTCATCAATTATCATTGCCCACAAAACAAAAAAATGTAAAAGTGGCACACAAGTATACAGCAGCAGACCAATCACTGTCAATGTGAAATAAGGTTTTACACTCAAACCTCGTTATAACGAACACGGATATAACGAATTATCGGTTATAACAAAATAAATGAAGAATAGTCTTGTCATAAATAAAGTGCTACAAATAAACATTTATAACGAATTTCGGATATAACGAAGTTATTTTAGTGGCAGATGTGATTTTGTTATAATGAGGTTTGAGTGTACGTGCCTCCAAAGAATGACGATTCCAGCCCATTCTCTTCTTGTTCCCTTTATCAAGCTTCCTCATTCTCACTTTTTTCAGTCTTTTTTTTTTTTTGCCTCTGTTCCATCAATGTCATCATAGCGTAGCTAGCTGGTACAGAAGTTCTAAGGTGGCAAACTGCCAGATCGAAAACCAGTTGTAATGCTTTTTCTGTTGACATTATATCTTGCTGATATCACCAGGACATGATGGAAACTACTGTAGCGATGGCAACAACATAAGCTGCTGACATGAATTCAACTGAAATGTTCCTTTAATGGCTGTAACCCCTCCCCTTTCCCTGCTTCAATACTAAGATAGGTGTGAAAGGGTTTATTTGCAAATGTAAAGAAAGAACTGTGCAAGATACATGACTATCTTTTTATGGCAAACTAGTGCCTGAGACACAAAAGAAAGTTCGCCCAGTATGCCACTTACCTTCGAAGGAGAGGGTCCAATAAGGCCTCTCGTAACAACATGCCATCGGTCAGGTACTGCAATGTATCAACAGTTTAATGCTTTACCTCTATTTTGAAAGTTGTAGAACAGAAGTGACGACATTATCAGCCAGGCAAGCAGTAAATCATTTTAGTTTGGCAAATATTTTTTTAAAGAAAGGACGCAACAATCTGCATACTATCAATCAGATTATGAAGAAACAAAAAATGTGGGAACCTTTATCCTGGTAGCATTGCTCGTTGTGTCATCAAAGCGAACGGAGTAACCAACCTGCAAACCACCCAAAAAATTATCGTTAAAAAAAAACAGTAAAGAATACGATGCTGTTGTGCTATGCAAGATCTTACATACCAAGTCGCCAAGCTCGACGCCCATTTCCATGGCAACTCTGTCAGCAACAGTGACGGCAGCTACTCTTCTTGGCTGCAACAAAATATATCTTGCATTGCCACAGCAAGGAGTAAACGAAGTAGTTAACAATGAAAGAAACTTGGAAGCTCTAAACGGTGGCAGTGGTGAACACAAAGAAGCTAACTTGATGGCAAAAAGTGCCAGTCCACTGCTTTGAATACATCACGAAATGCTGTGCCACCGGAATATGCCTGCACCAGCAGTACAAGTCAGTGCAATACCTCCTGTAACACTAATAGAAATAACTTTGCATAAAAGTAGTTTATATTTAGCTTGAATAATGGACAGTCAGACTCTTTCAGACTAATAAGGCGGCAACAGGGGCTAGTTGGTACGTCTTCATGCTTGTAGTGCGCTGCCAGTGGACACGGACGAGAAAAAAGAAACGAGGAAAGCAACACAGGGTGATGCGCAAACTCACGACTACTTTATTTCGATCATGTACAGCCTTATGTACGTACAAGAAAGAAGGAACATGAAATGACGGGGGGGAAGGGGGGGGGGGGTTCGGTGATAGGATGTAGAACACACACACACAAAAAAAGAGAAATAAACATATCAGGGGCTTCAAGCAATGTCACCGAAAACGTGTCAAGGAATTACGTATGCGGTGATACGGTTTCCTTCAAAAAGTTAATTTCTTTTTGAGAAAGGGTGATCGAGGGTGTGTTAACGCACCCTTCGCTGATATGCATGTAAAATGCTTCGGTAATTTCCCTCTCTGTCTGATCTAATGATCGTGCCAAAGCTTTTGTGTCAGGGAACATCGCCGTGCACTTACAATTCTGCGCAGTGGGAAGCCAAATGACCAGGGTGTGTTAACAGCGATACAGCGCAATTATGCTCTTTTAGCCTCTCATTAATGCACCTCCCCGTTTGGCCTATGTACTTCCTATTGCAGGAGAGGGGGATGCCGTAAACAACGCCTTCTGAGCATTCCACAAATTTGTTCCTGTGCCTAACACTACAGCTAGTTTCCTTCCTTTCGCTTTCACCACTGTTGACCCTTTTGCAAAGCCCTTTTAGTTTGTTTGGCGCTGAAAAAACAACTCGTACGTCAAACTTTGACATGACTTTCTTAATCCTATGGGAGAGATGATGGATGTGCGGAATGACAGCCGGTCTATCCAAGCTGCCACTCGACCTAGAGGGTTGCTCTATCTTCCCAGTAGTGAGGATTGCAAGGGCCTTTTCAGCAACCGAGCAGATAACCTTATCCGATAACCTAAGTGCTTCTCTAATCAAACTCAGTGACTTTTGCCTGTTAGAAAATGCTTTAGAAACTTGATTAGACGATGACAGTGCCTGCTGCAAAACAGTTAAGCCAGAAGCCTTAATGAAGTGCAGTGCCTAATTAAACCAAGAACTGAACCACCAGCTACCTCTGAACTCGCAGCACTGTGTCAGGGGAACAAACATTTATTGCAGATCCACAAGTAGTCATCACAGAATGACGCACCATATGTTATGCATGGTGGAATTAAACAACGATCATTATCAGGCTGCAGCAACCTCCCTTACCTTGGCACTACTGTTGAGTGACACTTCAAAATACCATCCCCACACTTACACCACAGAAAATAGTGGTTTGTCATCTTCATGCATCACAACAGGTACCAAGTTATGCTCCCATTTTCTTCTGTTACATAACACAGATGCATCATCATCATCATCATCATCATCATCATCATCATCATCATCATCAGCCTGTCTACGCCCACTGCAGGGCAAAGGCCTCTCCCATGTTCCGCCAATCAACCCGGTCCTGTGCTTTCTGCTGCCACGTTATACCTACAAACTTCTTAATCTCATCTACCCACCTAATTTTCTGTCTCCCCCTCACGCGTTTGCCATCTCTTGGAATCCAGTCAGTTACCCTTAATGACCACCTGTTATCCTGCCGACGTGCTACGTGCCCGGCCCATATCAATTTCTTCTTCTTGATTTCAACTATGATATCCATAACCCCCGATTGTTCCTGACCCACTCTGCTCTCTTCCTGTCTCTCAAGGTTACACCTATCATTTTCCTTTCCATTGCTCACTGCGTCGTCCTCAATTTAAGTTGAACCCTCTTTGTAAGTCTCCAGGTTTCTGCTCCGTAGGTAAGTACCGGTAAGATGCAGCTGTTATATACCTTCCTCTTGAGGGATAGTGGTAGACTACCATTCATGATTTGACAATGCTTGCCGAATGAGCCCCATCCCATCCTTATTCTTCTAGTTATTTCACTCTCATCGTTTGGCTCCGCAGTTACTACCTGTCCTAAGTAGACGTACTCCTTTACAACTTCCAGTGTCTCGCCACCTATCGCAAAGTGCTGTTCTCTGCCAAGATTGTTCCACATTACTTTTGTTTTATGCATATTAATTTTCAGACCTACTCTTCTACTTTCCGTATCCAGTTCAGTAATCATGAGCTGTAATTCGTCTCCCGCGTTACTCATCAATGCAATGTCATCAGTTAATCGCAGGTTACCGAGATACTCTCCATTAACTCTTATCCCTATTCTTCCCAATCTAGGGCCCTGAAAACCTCCTGTAAACACGCGGTGAATAGCATTGGAGAGATCGTGTCTCCCTGCCGTACGCCCTTCTTTATTGGGATTATGTCGCTTTTCTTTATGGAAGACTATAGTGGCTGTGGATCCGCTGTAGATACAAATACAATATACAAAAAGCAATATACAAATAAACATGGTAACCCTTTTGTGTTGCTCTCTGCTTGGGTGAGTACATCGTGAAGCAATGATTGAAAAGTGCTTACGGGAAATAATGGAAGGTGTACTTGGTCAGAACTATTTTACAGCTTTTTCTAAATGTAACCACAAGACATGCATCATCAAATACATTGCTGTTGACAAACCTGTGTAATGCCGACGATCCCTCGTTTTGTGAAAGCCAGTGGCATGGAGATACTGCAGCAAAGGAAGACAACGAAATTACCAACATACACACTACAGATGCTTGTAAGAAAAAAGGAGATAACATCCAAGCAAACAGGCAAGTCACAAAAATGAAGCACTGACTGGGCAAGAAAAATACCTGTGGAAGCTGCGTCGTCTTTCCACAGGCAGTCTCTCCTATAAGGATGACACAGTCCCTTTGCTTCACAACCCGCACCAACTCTTTTCTCACAGGGAAGATTGGCAACGCTCTGCGCTGCTTGTGGAGGTGCGCTTTGATTCGCGCCTTTCAACCTCTTCATCGTCTTCCACCGTATCACTGGTGTTTACATTACTGTTTGCCACATTCCACAGTTGTGTCGGCGTAGTGTCCCGTCATCGTGGATGGTGTGTCCTCAGAGTTCGTTGCAACGGCACTGTATGACACAAATTTGTGATTCCTAGTTCCACATAATGTGCTAGTGTCGGTGAGCTCTGCTATGCTATCACTGCTCAGTTTTGGCTTCTTTAGTCACTGCACAAGTCTGAACTTTCAGGTCCCCTCTGTGCTTGATAGTAATTTTCGCTTGCGATTTCGCCGCTTCTTTTTCTTCAGTTCCGGAGCCTGAATGACTGTCATTTCGAATCGGGCTCGGCAGTCGGCACTGGTGTGGGCCTCTGCTCTCAGTGGGACAGTGCGATTCTTAAGGCGCTTCTTTTTCCTACTGCCACAGCGTGCTTTTCCCAGCCGATGACATGTGTCAGACATCATCTTCTGCTGTTAACATCGTGGAGCTCTGGTGAGGCCATCCCTGCAAAGACGACAACGGGAGCCAAGCTTCGTTACGAATACACAGTGCTTCAAATAATGACAACCGTTCTCACATTAAAACGGAATACCAAAACCTAAACGACGTCCCAGCGCTACGTATAGGGAAGAAAAAGGGTTACTGAGGCAACAAACTACAACTTCAGGTATGTTTTCGTAAATGGTTTTCGTCTTTTCGTTTAGGCTAGAACCCTTGACAAGTTGTGAAAGTAGCAAGGTACGAGCCACGTGAAGCTTTGAGCAAATATATTCAAGCGTTCCCAATGTTCAAAATTTTGTTTAACGTATGTACAAATGCGATTACTCACTTAGAACTCGTAAGACGTTTGATGTGACTTGAACAAGAAACAGAAATAATAGAGAACGGAACGATCACTGATACGTCGTTAAAATACGCTGTGCGTGCAGAAAAGTGATAAAAAACCTGTGACGTTAGCGTTGACCGTAACACGGGGCAGTAATAGACACGTGGGAACAGTGCTGTGGCGAGTTCCACACGGTCAGCATCCGAGCAAGCCTTAGACAGAAAAACAGCAGAAGAAGGCTGCGTAAACAACATCACAAGGCGCTAAGTACGCCATCACAATATTTTCTGCGTGAGTCAGAGAGCCGATTCCGGAAACAACTGCCCCAGATGCATAGACAGATGCCCGACCACAGGTGTGCCTGCAAGCAGTCTTCTTGAACGGCAACGAGTAGCGGGCGACTATTTCTACGCATGATTGCCGATATCACAGACTACCGCTATACGTATAAAAATGGAGGCTTACCTTCTCCTTTGAAACGCTACACACTGACATATTTCGCCTCTGGTTGAACGTCGTCCCGTTTTTTTTCTGTTCCGATGGGGGCTGACATGTTTTAGGTCACGTGGCTATAAATAAAATGTACATACGCCGACCGACGTCGCTGCAATCGCATTCGATGTATTGCATGGTGATTTCGATCACGACCTACTATACTCCTGACCTGCCCAGATGTGCCCTCTCCGCGCCCACGTTCTAGTTCATACCTACTGCCGCTAGGGATTTAACCTACGAGCGTTGTGGCGCAGTCC
>NC_051178.1:182247836-182388985 GCF_013339695.2 Rhipicephalus sanguineus
TGATGACACCACCTCTCATTAGCGAAGACTGGAAGCACGATTGCAATAGGTATACTGATAAATGAATAAGAGCTGGCTGTAAATAAGTGACACATGTTTTCAGAGAAACAACGTGTGTTTCGAACACAACAGCCACACTTAATAACAGCATGATACACCACAAAGACTGACCCAAAGCTAAGATGTATAGGCATTCGTCGAAGATGGCACGCGGCAGACCAAGAAGTTAAACGCTGACAGTCACCTGTTACCTGTATACAGTTACAGTACGTACCTCAAATGTCTGTACCGATCTCCCAGAACAGTGAAGAGTCTGCACGCATTTTTCCCCTGCACCTGAAGCGGCGTCTAGACAGCCAATAAGCACCATGGCTAGTCCTTCCTCTTCAATGGCAGGCGCTCCTGTACTGGCATTAAATACTTGGAAACTTAAAGAAAACAGGTCTTAAATTTTACGGACGTGTTAAAATCATGTTCAAAGGATCTGATATCCTCAAAAGTCGTAAATACTCGTCATAGTTCGAAATTCCAGAATTAGGTAAAACTACATATTCGTTCTGTTCCTGTAACCAAAACGCCATTTCCTTCACTCTCTCACTCGCTCTTTTCATTTCTTTTTGGTTCGGAAAAAATCGCATAGATTCTAGCGCATCTGAATGCATAATTGCGTATAGAATATTCATAAGAAAATTACGTAAGGTCAATAATAACACGAGCTTCGGAAATCGCAATATTGAACTCTGTTCTTGAAAGCATGCAAATTATGTTACGTACAGGCAAAATTGCACAGGAAGTTAAGAGGACCCTTTCATTGTGACATTTGCATGTGCTCAGAACTTCGAATCTTCGCAGTTGTGAAAAAAAAATCATATTCCATTTATTCGGCATTTTTGAGGTTCCTCTTATCAGTTTAATTTTTCATTTCAGAAAGTTTCTATTTTCTCAGAGTGTCAAATTATATATTATTTGCCCAAAATAGCTATAGGGCTGCGCTGGATAGCGACCAGTCTTCAAGTAAAACAGCCAGCATAATCAAACATAACTAGCGGATGTCCCAATAAAAGTGAATAAAAGTAAATGAATATTAAAAAAGGAAGAGGGCAGAGGTCGCAATATATCGTGTCTAGCCACTTCAGCATTTTCACTTTCTTTTCGTCTGTACTGTTTATCGGTTTACGCAAGCCAAGGTGTACAAGCGGCAGCAGACGCGATGGAGGGGCTTTAGTGGCGCTCGACTGCTGACCCAAAGGTCGCGGGATTGAATCCCGGCCACGGCGGCTGCATTTTCGATGGAGGCGAAAATGTTTGAGGCCCGTGTACTTAGATTTAGGTGCACGTTAAAGAACCCCGGGTGGTCGAAATTTCCGGAGCCCTCCACTACGGCGTTCCTCATAATCATATCGTGGTTTCGGGACATTAAAACCCAGATATTACTACATCATCAAAAGTGTTTCCAACTGCACGACACAACCTGGACCAAGGATAGAATCACTCCATACACTGACTGTCTTGAAAGAAATATGGCGAAGCCTTTAGAACGCTGTGCGCAACACAATGCGTGCCCAAGAGGCGTGTGTACGCATGAATGACCCATGAGTTTTCTATTGCGACGTTTGCTGTGTGCGCAGGAGGACAAGCACCACTTTCTGATGCAGTGCTTCTCGGACCGCATCAACGAGAACGTCATGTACGACGCCAGGGACGTGGATAAGATGCTCCGGGTGAGTACGAGGGCCAAGCCGCGTTTTCTTGTTGTTGTTAGCCCTATACTGTTATGACGTTTGATATATACTGCATGTTCTATATCAATGCCATGTGAATATAGCGTGTGTACAAATGTTTGCCAGAAACACTGTTCTTTGCGTAAAAAATATTATGTAACACTACGATGCTATATGACGCACCGGTCAGGTCAGCCATTGCAAGCGTTCAAAGGGACACAGGTGTGGCTTTGTCCACTTGCTAGAGTCGTCGTAGTGTTCACAAAGAAACACCACATGAGCTGGATATCGACCGTCGGGAGACATGATAACGCATGCTTAGCTCTCTAAGAGCGCTTTTGCTGCGTCTTTGTTTCTTCATATCTCACCGCCGAAGCGTACCTTTATCCGTATTTGAAGCGGGTCTGCGTAAGACATTGTTTCAATCCACGTGGTTGATGACGACCCGGGAGATAAGAGAGAGGAAGAGAGAGAAAAAGAAAAAGAGAGAAAGGGAGAGAGCTAAGCAGCGTCCTCGCATAAACCAATACAAATGAATGCTGCATCATTCCGTAACATATTGCACTCTTTGAACACGATGATAACCTGCCACGCGCGCTCCCACAACTAAGTAACTATCTACGGCGCACAGCTCCTTTACGAAGCGTGGTTCCCATAACGTGAGAAAGCCATTGCGCTGCGACCATGGCTATTGAAACACTTATTAAAAGGGCGCAATAAAGTCTAAATACCAAAACACTAGGACGCTTTTCTAATGAGGCCATTGGTGGCGACTTTTCTGTCCTTCGCTTAAACGAAAGTTCGGATAAACGAATTGATCGATCGATCGATCGATCGATCGATCGATCGATTGATTGATCGATTGATTGATTGATTGATTGATTGATTGATTGATTGATTGATTGATTGATTGATTGATTGATTGATCGATCGATCGATCGATCGATCGATCGATCGATCGATTGGTTGGTTGGTTGGTTGGTTGGTTGGTTGGTTGGTTGATATTTTACTGTTATCAAAATGCTATCGACTGGAATCGAATCTGCGGTAAACTTATCTTGAACGCCATACGCGCTGAGCTACGATATCGATGGTTTGTCCCCTATGTCACGAGTATGTAATATTACTGCAAGATGAAAATTCCCGTACAACGAAGCGCATGCATGCGCATACGTTATGATAATCCTCACAATATTAGCACCAACCCACTCAACGTGATTGGCCAGGAATAGGGCGGATATGACTTGATTGATAACGTGTGACCTTAGAAATCTCAGTTTATTGTAGAACGTTCAGAATAAATTATACGGAATCATTTTCTTTATTAACATTAATGTTATCATTCCTAATCAACGATATGGATTAAACGCTAAAAGGAAACTAAGGAAAATAATTTGACATGTTTTGCGCGCTATAATAGCGTCTTTCTTTTTAAGCTGAGAACGCGTCAGTTGAGTTGTCGACGTGTTTCGTCAGTTCAAACAGGTGGTAGGACCTTAATTGCTATACGTGCGAAGTGCCGAATCAGTCATACGCTTTGTGACACATCTCATTTCTTCCAGAACTGCAAGTACAGGATTCCGCCAGACTGAACTACGACCTTCGGCTTCAACAGCTGCATAGAGTGAGGCTAATGAGCGTCGCTATACTTCAAATCACATATTTCTGTCGTGACGCGAGCCATATAAATGCAACGGGAATTTCACCGACGGGTCGAGCGACATTTGTTAAGAGCTGCACGACTCGCGGCAGACGTATCCTTTGACAATAAATAAAATATCAACTCGACTCTACGTGTGAGACTCCGTTCACAGCAGTTGTTATTGTATTGCATTTACTTTAATATCCTGCATCTGTTCTTCTTTCGATGTCGGACAAACTTCTCTCGGCCGCACTTCCGCTGTTACCCATCGCATCGACACTGGCGCCCAACCACCACTGCGGCAACGTCCATATCGCGTGTCTCCAGCAAAACGCCGGGTCATTAATGAACAAGTCGACGATATGCTTCGACGCGACGTTATTCGGCCCTCGGACAGCCCATGGGCGTCTCCCGTTGTTCTCGTTGCGAAGAAGGACGGTTCCGTGCGGTTCTGTGTGGACTACCGACGGCTCAACAAGATCACTCGCAAGGATGTTTACCCGCTGCCGCGAATCGATGACGCGATTGACAGTCTGCAAGGAGCCGAATTCTTTTCATCTCTTGATTTGCGCTCGGGGTACTGGCAAGTACCCATGGCGGATGACGCTCGACAGAAGACAGCCTTTGTCACGCCCGACGGCTTGTACGAGTTTAACGTCATGCCGTTTGGTCTGTGTAATGCGCCCGCGACCTTCGAGCGCATGATGGACACCGTTCTGCGCAACTTGAAATGGCACACGTGCTTGTGTTACCTGGACGACGTCGTCGTTTTCGCTCCGGACTTCTCCACGCATCTCCAACGTCTGCGGCATGTTATGACGCGTTTGCGCAACGCAGGCCTCCAACTGAATCTGAAGAAGTGCCGATTTGCAGCGCGGCAGCTGACAATCCTCGGCTACGTCGTGTCCAAGGACGGAATCCTTTCCGATCCGGCCAAGCTTCGGGCCGTGGCCGAATTTCCCAAACCTACGTCCGTCAAAGAACTACGCAGTTTCGTAGGACTGTGTTCGTACTTTCGACGCTTCATACGAAACTTCGCCACCATCATATCGCCGCTGACGAAGCTCCTTGGAAGTAACGGACCCCTAAATTCGTGGTCGTCCGAGTGTGACGACGCGTTCGCAAAGCTCCGTCGTTTGTTGACGTCTCCTCCCATACTACGCCACTACGATCCTACGGCCCCTACGGAAGTACACACGGACGCCAGCGGTGTAGGCCTCGGCGCTGTTCTTGCGCAGCGCAAACCAGGGTTCCCCGAATATGTCGTGGCATACGCAAGCCGTACGCTTACCAGAGCCGAGACCAATTACACAGTCACGGAAAAAGAGTGCCTGGCGATCATCTGGGCCCTTACAAAGTTTCGACCTTATTTGTATGGTCGCCCATTTGATGTCGTCACCGACCATCATGCACTATGCTGGCTGTCGTCATTGAAGGATCCCTCAGGCCGTCTCGCACGCTGGGCACTTCGACTGCAAGACTACGACATCCGCGTGCTGTAACGCAACGGACGCCAGCATGCTGACGCCGACGCCCTCTCGCGCTCTCCCTTGCCTGACGACAATACCCCCTGCTCAGTATCTCACATAGCTGTTGCTTCAATCGACGTTCACACCATTGCTACCGAACAGCGCAAGGATAAATGGATCACCTCGCTGATCGACTTGCTGACGGATCCGTCGGCAACACCATCCACTCGCGCGTTGCGTCGTCAAGCCCACCATTTCGCCATTCGTGACGACCTACTGCACCGACGCAATTATAACGCCGACGGCCGCCAGTGGCTACTACTGATACCCCGCAGTCTGCGTTCTGAAATATGCGAGGCCTTCCACTCTGACCCGCAATGCGCGCACTCTGGGGTATCCAAAACTTACCACCGCATTCGACAACGATACTTCTGGCGAGAGATGTACCGCTACGTGCAGAAGTTCGTTCGCTCCTGCCTCGATTGCCAATGCCGAAAACCTGCAACGCACGTGTCGCCAGCAGCAGGTCTACAACCATTACCTTGCCCTAACCGTCCGTTTGGGCGCGTGGGCATCGATTTGTATGGACCACTTCCTCTGACTTCGGCTGGTAACCGCTGGGCCATCGTCGCTGTTGACCATCTAACGCGATACGCCGAAACCGCCGCCCTCCCAGCGGCTACAGCGCGCGATGTGGCCTCCTTCCTGCTCCACCGATTCATGCTGCGTCACGGTCCGCCCCAGGAGCTGCTCAGTGATCGAGGCCGTGTCTTCTTGTCGGAAGTCGTCGAAGCCATTCTCAAAGAGTGCAACGTCGTTCACCACAAAACTACTGCTTACCACCCGCAGACGAATGGCCTCACCGAACGCTTTAACCGCACGCTCGGCGACATGCTCTCAATGTACGTCGCAGCCGACCACACAAATTGGGATGCCATTCTGCCCTTCGTCACGTACGCCTACAATACCGCCTCTCAGAGCACTACTGGTTTCTCGCCATTTTTCTTATTGTACGGCAGGCACCCGTCGCACACAATCGACACCATCCTTCCCTACAGGCCGGATCGATCTGAATGTGCGCCTATTTCGGACACAGCCAGGCTTGCTGAAGAATGTCGCGAGCTTGCGAAGACCTTTACAACGCATGAACAAGAGCGGCAGAAGAGCATTCGCGGTGGCACCACCACTTCCGAGTCCACGTTCCTCCCTGGAGCGCTCGTGTGGCTCTCGGTCCCGACCGCTGCAACTGGCCTCTCTTCCAAACTGCTGCCCAAATACGAAGGCCCCTACCGTGTCGTCGAACGCACGTCCCCGGTCAACTACCTGATTGAACCCATTGAGCCATCTTCGGACATGCGCCGTCGAGGGCGCGACATTGTGAACGTGGAGCGCCTCAAGCCCTACCATGACCCGCTCATAGTGACCAGCTGTTAGGTCGCCGGGCGGCTCCCTTTGCGTACCCGGGGTAATTGTACAGAAGCAATGGAACGCTGTAATGGGCCATCCTCTTGGGCGCCTTCTAGTGGGTCGCCCTCTTCTCGGAGAGCACGCCCCTCGTGCTCTTGCTCGTGAGGGTCTGCGAGTCTGCGCTCTGTCGTTACTGTCGTCGCTGCGCATCGTCGCCGTCGATCCCGCCGTCAATAAACGCCTTTACAACTTTAATATCCTGCATCAAAAGCGGTAGCTATGCTCGTTCACCGTCCAAGTATGCAACGGTATAATAACGAGGAAATAACGAGGCAGCGGCAACAATCGGTCGCGAGGACGCGCATTCACACGTCAGCACTTTAGAAGACATCATAAAACCGCGTACCTGGACGTGACGTCAACACATTCTTCACCTGATGTATTTCGCCAGCTGGACCAAGACATTTAACGATTAACTTAAGTTGTGGACAAGTATACATGTGTCCGTATACTCACTTCGAAAATACACAGCGCGAAGTGAGACATTTGCTATTACCTGCGCGCGCGTTCAGTGATGGCTTGTATATAGCTTATCCCATGGTTTTCGCGCTGGTGGTTCTGATTGCAGCTTGCCGTCATATCTTCGTGCCTGTTGTGTTTATTCTCATCACATTCGAAACATGAGCCATATTATAAGGAAAGAATAAGAGGAAAATGAAACATTAGGAAATGAGCACGTACCACCGGCGAATAAAGTTTATCTAAACGTGTGAACAGCAATCCGCAGATGCGTCGACGATCACATGAAAATGTATGCTGCAATAAAGCATTGCTTTGTGTGCCGATATTTAGTGTAGCTTCTTCATGTACAAGCTTTTACTAATGGCAGTCTCATTGTTAAGAAACGAGTGGAAGTAGCTTAATCACAAAAATTTCTTCGTTGCTGAAGAGCTCTCCAACCTATACTTCTCTCTTCACTGTAAATGATATGTTATTAGAACTGGTTTCTACACGTTCGAGTTTATAGGTTAGCGTTTGGCTATGGTGATACCGCGCTCTACAGTGATACCGAAGGGACACTAAAGAGAAAAAAGATTCCAAAAACACCACGCTTGCCGTGAGAAGCCGCTTGGTAAGCGAGAAAACGTCCAAAAATAAATTGTGGGTGGCGACGCCACTTCGAGGTACCCGCACCAAACGCCATGACGTCATAGATTTTGAAAACGCATACAAGGTCCTACGTAATTACTAACCAGTAAAAATAAAGTGATTTGTTCTCTGAGGGGGCCAGAGACTTAACATACCAAGTTTCAGGAAATTTTGATGAGCCAATGTCACCGGAATACGATAAATGCCGATTGAAATCCGTGACGTCACTTATGACGATTTCGGCGCGAAATTTAAAAATGAAAGTTTGAGCTCGATTTTCTCGTCTATTAATAAACCCATGGTGGTGAAATTAACGACATTAGAGTTCTCAGAGTACAATTTATCAATCCAAAACCGATTCATCGTTTCCCTTTAATGTCCCTTGAAAGCACTGGAAGCACCTTAATAATATACCGAGCTTTCTAAGGCCTTTCGTGGCTTTTTAAAATTAGGTTGTATGAAACTTAACCCACCGTTGACTTTACCAGTTTTGCGAGCTACGTGTTTATTCTAACATACGTCAGGTGAGGAATACACGCTAAGGTATTTGAAATGTTCAACGCGGTTGAGTGGGGTACAAACAGACTGTAACAAGAACATGCATGCCCGCGTTTTTTTTTTTTTTTGTGAAACTAACATAACAACTAACACTATCATTCGCGTGCAGTCCAATCTGTGACCTTATAAGGTCGGACGAATCGCTAATATATATGAACAAAAAAAGAGCAGCAGCGGTTCTGATACTCAACTTTCTGGCACACCAGGAGCCAGAAAAATCGTTTAAAACAACAGATTGATTCCTAAAAGGTACGTAACTTTTCAACCAACCAAGGATAGAAGCAGACAGGCCTAAATATGAGAAGGCCTGTAGTAAAATTATATGGAGCGTTACCAAATGTCTTCTGAAAGCACACCCACAAAGCCCAAGAACCAATCCCCTTCAAAAGAAAATTAAAACTTGATCGCGTCTTCATTTCTGTCCATCGAGAGTGCATAAGCATAAAAAAAAAAAAACGTTGAAATAAACATCGCGTAAACATTAATTAGTATGATCATAGGCGTACATAGGCTTTTCCATTAGGGGCAGGGGCGCATGTTCGAACGCAGGAGAACGAAGCATTCCCCCCTCGAGTCCGAAGGAAAACAAATTCGCAATGGATGCAAAACGGAAAATTGGGTGATGACGTACTTCTGTCAACGGTCTGCCTTTGGTCCCCGTCTCTCTGGAGGTAAAGGTGGAAAGTAAACAGTTCTTGGAATGCAACATCAGGGCTTCTTGTCCGCCATTATCGTCAGAAACTTGCATAGCGTGCGTAACCCTGCACTTCAAACATGACGGCACAGATCCGGCTGAGGTATGGAGCAGATTGGCGCCCCCCTTAGATGATGGAGGAAGCTCCACCCCCTCATGACTCCCCCCCCCCCCCTTGCGCACGCTTATGGTTCTGGCCAAGTTCTGGCTACTTACGCCAGTGGCGTAACGTGGATTGGCTGATATCGTAGAAGCCATACTGTTTCATTCCTTACAGCGCGTGGTACCTCGATTCAAAAAGCGCGCCAATAGCGTAAGCGCACGTGATCTTATGGCTCTCCACCATCTCCACCGCGATGGGGCGCCAGTTCCTCATGATTTTGAGCGGGCGTTTTGAGAGCAAGCAAAATTAACGGTGCTAGCAATAAATATACGTCATGTTAAACCACTTACGATTCGCTTCCCGTGATTATCAGGCACAAACCTACTCACTAAAGCATAAAAGCGACAAAGAAAACTTGTCTGTCCTGCGAGAAAGTTAGATTGGTGAATTGGCTGAGGTTGAACTTATTTATTACTAGCGAAAGCCATGTTTTGCAAATACTATGCACACAGTGTTTCATTAAACTTAGGCTTTATTGCAAATCTGATGGTGAAACCACACAGAGGCGAAATTTAGTTGTGGCGTTGCAGTTGTGCACGAGCCTGCTGCGAACGCTAGTGGAGTTACACGCGTTTGAGAATCGAAACACGGCCCTTGCTGGTTTCGCTCTTGCCTTCGCTACGCTCCGTTCTTCGGCTCGTCCTGCGCCTCTCCGCTGCGCAACGCGTGTCGTGACGTCACGCCTGCCACACTTGCGCTCCGGCGGCTCAAGGTCATTGCGACGCGATGAATGACTTGTTAGACATGGCGTAGAATGAATGACTTGTTAGACTTGGCCCGTAGAAGACCTTTCGCTCTAATAACCAAAACTTGGGTTGGTGGTTGACTTTTTACGTTTTTTGTTGGCACTTTCTTCCAAAGATGACGGACTGCATTGCTCAATTGCCAAAAAGGTAAGTCTTACCATGAGCCGAGGCTTCAGGTGTGACATAGGAAGGAAGAACGCTGGTGATGATACCTTGGAATTCCAGCACCAGCTTTTCGTGCAATAATTTCGACAGTGTTTGCTGGAAGCGTGTTAATTGCTTATAAATAGGAAAAGTTGCACAATGTTAAAAACGCAAACAAGTACTAGTGGGAAGACCTTGCGATGCTCTTCTTCAACCATAATTTGTCAGGAATCATGCTCTCATAGATGAAGAAATAAAGTATATGCCCAGTTAAAATCTCATATGCTTTCCCTGTCTTTTTCTGAAAGCAGAGACTCGTGGACGAGTTGGTGCGATAACATTCTTGTTAAACAGTACCAAGGATGCAAACACAAAATAGGAAAGTATGCAACAGAACACCAAGCTAACGGTTCGCATTTCACAGGCTCACATTTGCTCAGTTATTCACGCCTGCATATGAACCCACTTCTGTGCTAGCAGCAGTGGCACACCCTCACAGCCCCACTGTCCTTTTCACTGAGAGTCCAACGTATACTTTCAAGGGTTTTGTCGACATCATTGCAATGCAGGAGGCAGCTTGAGGTCGTTTTCTCAATTCTCCTCGAGAAATGCATTGTATTCACCCATAAACCAAAGGCGTGCGAACTGCACACTCACTGGCTCTGCATTCAATTCCATTGAAGCAGCTTTAGGCGAAAAAAGATGCCATTTACACCTTTCACAGGTTAGCAGTTTGACACTTTGTTTCCTTGCACCTTTGATATTATACAAGGTGCCTGCTTCCCCCCACCTCCTCCACAATACCATGATATTGTGGACATTTCACCCCCCCCCCCTCCCACCACCTAACCCCCGACAGAAATTGAGAGTGCGCTTCTGGCCAGCAGCAACAGTGTCAAAGAGACATTTAGCACAGCTAGTTATTCATTCTTTAGGTGCACTTACATCTGAGCACAGATGAAGTGTGGTGCAAGGCATAAGCAGTTGTGACAAACAAATGAGCCCCTCACCTTTCTTCTCATTTGAAATCGCAATAATTTGTTATTAAAACATCACTTAGGAAGAGAAGGAAGTATAGGATATACTCGTCCCTTTTTTTTTTCAGTTAACGTAAGCGGGCTTCATGTGCTCGTAGAAAAGTTAAACGTCAATACAAGCCAATTCTTTGAAGTATGAAGAAAATTTTTTATTCATTCATGAGCAAGCTGGTGCAATAAATTTTATTCACTACTGTATTTAAAAAATAGCAGTTTACGTACATGCACAATAAAAATTGTTGAAAACAGTTTCGAACTTTTTGCAAACAATGCAACTCTGCACAGGTCCCAAGATGCTGAGTCTGTGAAGGAAAAGGGCAGCTTAAAAGCAATTAACATTAATAGATGTGAAAATCCAAATTTTAACCCCATGCTTGTACTACATGCAGTGACAGAGTGGTGTAGTCATAAGGCACACTCAATTTGATATAATAATCATATATAAAGTCATGAAAGTCTAGTTCATCAACACAACTTCCATGTATAGTACCGCTGCCCTACATCACTTCCTACCAGAACGTTCAAGCTTCACATCATCAAGCATGTATGCGGGCTTGAAGCGCTTCGCACCTCGGCTGTCAAAGTACATTAGTACTTCATTAGGCTCCTCATTCTCTCCAATTGACGAGTACCCTTGGTCATAGAGCGAGCAGTAGGGAATGCTCAGGTCGCGTATAAAATCCCAGACATCCTTGTAAGACCAGTCAAGCACAGGAAAGACACGCATCACTTGAGGCCATCCTTCATCCGTTGGAGTGAAGGGCTTGAGCTTGTCACCGCCAGGGTCCGTGGATCGATTGCCCAAGAGGAACGCCTTGACGTTGGGCTTTGAGGTTAAGTACTGCTGCAAAGCAACCTTGTAACACTTTTCCGAGATAGTCGTTAGTTCACAGTTGTAGAGTTTCGCACTGGTCTCGATAAACGATATGGTGTCGGGCCACATGTGCTCACTGCGCATGAAGAGGCACTGGACTTTCGGCAGCTTCGTTTCACCGGGTTTCAGCTGCTTCTGAAGCAGGGCGTATAGCATGTGAAGAATAACGGTGCAATCCTTGCCACCGCTGAACCCCACGCAGATTCCTTCCACCGTGTACTTCGTGAGGGCCTCCTCTATAGTTTTCAATGATGATGCAATGTGTGGCTTCCGTTCAGCCAAAGCACTCAGTTTCTGCCATGCATTGGTCAAAGGATCACGGTCGAACTGAGTCACCGAGTCATCCGGCAGGTTGTTCAGGAGAAACGTCTTGGCTTCAGCTACGTCTTCTTCCTTCTCACCTTCAAGAACTAGACGCACGCGATAGTAGTTACTGTCGAGTGACGGGTAGGATCCAAACTTGACCTTGTTCTTGAAATGTTCCACGGCCTTGTTCAGAGTAGCTGTTATGCTCAGCTCATCAGACTTTATGAAAAGCTCCGTAATATACATGATCTTATGACCTTTCTCCTCGCAGTCCTTGAGGAAGAGTGGAAACAAAGCTTCTAGCGCCAGAGGTACGCCCGGGAGCATGTACACGTTCTTGGCGCACACCAAGGGCAATCGAAGCACCCTTCCAGGCCGCTGTATGTCACCGAACAGTATTCTTGAAGAGCGAGGAATGGTCGCGAACTTGCTGATGGCTATTTCGGCCTCAGACCTGGGACCGTAGAGGGCTCGGAAAGATTCGAGTACCTGAGGATGTACGAAGACATCTTCGTCGAACGCTGCGGCGACGCTCTCGTAGGTGACGTCGTCGTGCGTCGGGCCCACGCCTCCCGACGTGAACACGTAGCTGTAGGAGGTGGAGAACTTGCGCACTTCCTCGGCGATCACGGGCACCACATCGGGGATGATGGACACCCGTTCAACCCGGATGCCCACGGATCGAAGCCGCGAGCAGATATGGTGCACATTCGTGTCACGTATGTCGCCACGCAGAATTTCGTCGCCAATGATAATGATACCGGCCGTATCATTTCCGGAGGACATCGCGCGCCGGATCCTGAGAAAGAAACGCGGAAATAAACCGACTGACCTCAGAGTCATGTCTTGTTGCCCACTTAATCAATGAATGAAGCTGCTGATGTGGTGCGGCTGGTACTACGAAACACGGTACAAACCCATTTGGCGTCCTTCTCCAGGAAGTCAACATCTCGGCGTGCCGCACACACTTTCCGCGCAGTGTTCCGGCGACGGACTGAGCATTTTGTCAAGCACAGCGCCGCATTTATACGGAGAAAATACACGCGCTATCCGGACAGCTACACGTAAAGGTGAAAGAAACGAAACGAAGGCCACTTGCGACAGAAACCACAGTCACGACGTCGGCGACGCCTAGCGAGCGAGCGAAACCGGCGAAATCGAAATCACGACCTACTATACTCCTGACCTGCCCAGATATCGGGGGTCCAATGGAAGCGCGCGTCCCCGCTCTCGTTCAACCGCTTGCCGTAGGTGGCGCTTCCTATAACCTGTTCGTCTGCTACTCTGCGACCGTTTGGACGGCGCTGGAGTAAGAACGCCTGTATTACGTGACGAACTGCCGGCATTATGTGACTGTTTCTGCAAACTTAGACCGAGGGTCAAGTAAGCTATTCTGTGCGGCTAAGTATTTACTGCGCACTGGTTGACTAACGTGAGAAGCCGTAGACTTGCATAGTGTAGGACGGCTGTGTCCTTTTAAATGAAAAAAAAGTTCTAATTCACTTTCCGTTTTTTTATTTCCAAAGTATTTCGCATTTGTGAATAATAATTACATGATATGAGCGCTCTGCGCTGGAGAAACATCATCACGAGCGGTAAATTGACGTCAGCGGACAGGTGCTGACTAGCGCCACAACGCTCGTAGGTTACATCCCTAGCGGCAGTAGGTATGAACTAGAACGTGGGCGCTGGAGAGGGCACATCTGGGCAGGTCAGGAGTATAGTAGGTCGTGATCGAAATCACCATGCAATACATCGAATGCGATTGCAGCGACGTCGGTCGGCGTATGTACATTTTATTTATAGCCACGTGACCTAAAACATGTCAGCCCCCATCGGAACAGAAAAAAACGGGACGACGTTCAACCAGAGGCGAAATATGTCAGTGTGTAGCGTTTCAAAGGAGAAGCGTAAGCCTCCATTTTTATACGTATAGCGGTAGTCTGTGATATCGGCAATCATGCGTAGAAATAGTCGCCCGCTACTCGTTGCCGTTCAAGAAGACTGCTTGCAGGCACACCTGTGGTCGGGCATCTGTCTATGCATCTGGGGCAGTTGTTTCCGGAATCGGCTCTCTGACTCACGCAGAAAATTATTGTGATGGCGTACTTAGCGCCTTGTGATGTTGTTTACGCAGCCTTCTTCTGCTGTTTTTCTGTCTAAGGCTTGCCTCGGATGCTGACCGTGTGGAACTCGCCACAGCACTGTTCCCACGTGTCTATTACTGCCCCGTGTTACGGTCAACGCTAACGTCACAGGTTTTTTTATCACTTTTCTGCACGCACAGCGTATTTTAACGACGTATCAGTGATCGTTCCGTCTTCCTATTATTTCTGTTTCTTGTTCAAGTCACATCAAACGTCTTACGAGTTCTAAGTGAGTAATCGCATTTGTACATACGTTAAACAAAATTTTGAACATTGGGAACGCTTGAATATATTTGCTCAAAGCTTCACGTGGCTCGTACCTGCTACTTTCAAACTTGTCAAGGGTTCTAGCCTAAACGAAAAGACGAAAACCATTTACGAAAACATACCTGGAAGTTGTAGTTGTTGCCTCAGTAACCCTTTTTCTTCCCTATACGTAGCGCTGGGACGTCGTTTAGGTTTTGGTATTCCGTTTTAATGTGAGAACGGTTGTCATTATTGAAGCACTGTGTATTCGTAACGAAGCTTGGCTCCCGTTGTCGTCTTTGCAGGGATGGCCTCACCAGAGCTCCACGATGTTAACAGCAGAAGATGATGTCTGACACATGTCATCAGGCTGGGAAAGCACGCTGTGGCAGTAGGAAAAAGAAGCGCCTTAAGAATCGCACTGTCACCACTGAGAGCAGAGGGCCCACACCAGTGCCGACTGCCGAGCCCGATTCGAAAATGACAGTCATTCAGGCTCCGGAACTGAAGAAAAAGAAGCGGCGAAATCGCAAGCGAAAATTACTATCAAGCACAGAGGGACCTGAAAGTTCAGACTTGTGCAGTGACATAAAGAAGCCAAAACTGAGCAGTGATAGCATAGCAGAGCTCACCGACACTAGCACATTATGTGGAACTAGGAATCACAAATTTGTGTCATACAGTGCCGTTGCAACGAACTCTGAGGACACACCATCCACGATGACGGGACACTACGCCGACACAACTGTGGAATGTGCAAACAGTAATGTAAACACCAGTGATACGGTGGAAGACGATGAAGAGGTTGAAAGGCGTCGAATCAAAGCGCACCTCCACAAGCAGCGCAGAGCGTTGCCAATCTTCCCTGTGAGAAAAGAGTTGGTGCGGGTTGTGAAGCAAAGGGACTGTGTCATCCTTATAGGAGAGACTGCCTGTGGAAAGACGACGCAGCTTCCACAGGTATTTTTCTTGCCCAGTCAGTGCTTCATTTTTGTGACTTGCCTGTTTGCTTGGATGTTATCTCCTTTTTTCTTACAAGCATCTGTAGTGTGTATGTTGGTAATTTCGTTGTCTTCCTTTGCTGCAGTATCTCCATGCCACTGGCTTCACAAAACGAGGGATCGTCGGCATTACACAGGTTTGTCAACAGCAATGTATTTTGATGATGCATGTCTTGTGGTTACATTTAGAAAAAGCTGTAAAATAGTTCTGACCAAGTACACCTTCCATTATTTCCCGTAAAGCACTTTTCAATCATTTGCTTCACGATGTACTCACCCAAGCAGAGAGCAACACAAAAGGGTTACCATGTTTATTTGTATATTGCTTTTTGTATATTGTATTTGTATCTACAGCGGATCCACAGCCACTATAGTCTTCCATAAAGAAAGCGACATAATCCCAATAAAGAAGGGCGTACGGCAGGGAGACACGATCTCTCCAATGCTATTCACCGCGTGTTTACAGGAGGTTTTCAGGGCCCTAGATTGGGAAGAATTAGGGATAAGAGTTAATGGAGAGTATCTCGGTAACCTGCGATTAACTGATGACATTGCATTGATGAGTAACGCGGGAGACGAATTACAGCTCATGATTACTGAACTGGATACGGAAAGTAGAAGAGTAGGTCTGAAAATTAATATGCATAAAACAAAAGTAATGTGGAACAATCTTGGCAGAGAACAGCACTTTGCGATAGGTGGCGAGACACTGGAAGTTGTAAAGGAGTACGTCTACTTAGGACAGGTAGTAACTGCGGAGCCAAACGATGAGAGTGAAATAACTAGAAGAATAAGGATGGGATGGGGCTCATTCGGCAAGCATTGTCAAATCATGAATGGTAGTCTACCACTATCCCTCAAGAGGAAGGTATATAACAGCTGCATCTTACCGGTACTTACCTACGGAGCAGAAACCTGGAGACTTACAAAGAGGGTTCAACTTAAATTGAGGACGACGCAGTGAGCAATGGAAAGGAAAATGATAGGTGTAACCTTGAGAGACAGGAAGAGAGCAGAGTGGGTCAGGGAACAATCGGGGGTTATGGATATCATAGTTGAAATCAAGAAGAAGAAATTGATATGGGCCGGGCACGTAGCACGTCGGCAGGATAACAGGTGGTCATTAAGGGTAACTGACTGGATCCAAGAGATGGCAAACGCGTGAGGGGGAGACAGAAATTAGGTGGGTAGATGAGATTAAGAAGTTTGTAGGTATAACGTGGCAGCAGAAAGCACAGGACCGGGTTGATTGGCAGGAACATGGGAGAGGCCTTTGCCCTGCAGTGGGCGTAGACAGGCTGATGATGATGATGATGATGATGATGATGATGATGATGATGATGATGCATCTGTGTTATGTAACAGAAGAAATGGGAGCATAACTTGGTACCTGTTGTGATGCATGAAGATGACAAACCACTATTTTCTGTGGTGTAAGTGTGGGGATGGTATTTTGAAGTGTCCACTCAACAGTAGTGCCAAGGTAAGGGAGGTTGCTGCAGCCTGATAATGATCGTTGTTTAATTCCACCATGCATAACATATGGTGCGTCATTCTGTGATGACTACTTGTGGATCTGCAATAAATGTTTGTTCCCCTGACACAGTGCTGCGAGTTCAGAGGTAGCTGGTGGTTCAGTTCTTGGTTTAATTAGGCACTGCACTTCATTAAGGCTTCTGGCTTAACTGTTTTGCAGCAGGCACTGTCATCGTCTAATCAAGTTTCTAAAGCATTTTCTAACAGGCAAAAGTCACTGAGTTTGATTAGAGAAGCACTTAGGTTATCGGATAAGGTTATCTGCTCGTTTGCTGAAAAGGCCCTTGCATCCTCACTACTGGGAAGATAGAGCAACCCTCTAGGTTCGAGTGGCAGCTTGGATAGACCGGCTGTCATTCCGCACATCCATCATCTCTCCCATAGGATTAAGAAAGTCATGTCAAAGTTTGACGTACGAGTTTGTTTTTCAGCGCCAAACAAACTAAAAGGGCTTTGCAAAAGGGTCAACAGTGGTGAAAGCGAAAGGAAGGAAACTAGCTGTAGTGTTAGGCACAGGAACAAATTTGTGGAATGCTCAGAAGGCGTTGTTTACGGCATCCCCCTCTCCTGCAATAGGAAGTACATAGGCCAAACGGGGAGGTGCATTAATGAGAGGCTAAAAGAGCATAATTGCGCTGTATCGCTGTTAACACACCTGGTCATTTGGCTTCCCACTGGCGCAGAATTGTAAGTGCACGGCGATGTTCCCTGACACAAAAGCTTTGGCACGATCATTAGATCAGACAGAGAGGGAAATTACCGAAGCATTTTACATGCATATCAGCGAAGGGTGCGTTAACCACCCTCGATCACCCTTTCCTCAAAAAGAAATTAACTTTTGAAGGAAACCGTATCACCGCATACGTAATTCCTTGCACGTTTTCGGTGACATTGCTTGAAGCCCTGATATGTTTATTTCTCTTTTTTTGTGTGTGTGTGTTCTACATCCTATCACCGAACCCCCCCCCCCCTTCCCCCCCGTCATTTCATGTTCCTTCTTTTCTTGTACGTACATAAGGCTGTACATGATCGAAATAAAGTAGTCGTGAGTTTGCGCATCACCCTGTGTTGCTTTCCTCGTTTCTTTTTTCTCGTCCGTGTCCACTGGCAGCGCACTACAAGCATGAAGACGTACCAACTAGCCCCTGTTGCCGCCTTATTAGTCTGAAAGAGTCTGACTGTCCATTATTCAAGCTAAATATAAACTACTTTTATGCAAAATTATTTCTATTGGTGTTACAGGAAGTATTGCACTGACTTGTACTGCTGGTGCAGGCATATTCCGGTGGCACAGCATTTCGTGATTTATTCAAAGCAGTGGACTGGCACCTTTTTGCCATCAAGTTAGCTTCTTTGTGTTCACCACTGCCACCGTTTAGAGCTTCCAAGTTTCTTTTATTGTTAACTACTTCGTTTACTCTTTGCTGTGGCAATGTAAGATATATTTTGTTGCAGCCAAGAAGAGTAGCTGCCGTCACTGTTGCTGACAGAGTTGCCATGGAAATGGGTGTTGAGCTTGGCGACTTGGTATGTAAGATCTTGCATAGCACAACAGCATCGTATTCTTTGCTGTTCTCTCTTTTAACAATATTTTTTTTGGTGGTTTGCAGGTTGGTTACTCTGTTCGCTTTGATGACACAACGAGCAATGCTACCAGGATAAAGGTTCCCGCATTTTTTGTTTCTTCCTATTCTGATTGATAGTATGCAGATTGTTGCGTCCTTTCTTTAAAAAAATATGTGCCAAACTAAAATGATTCACTGCATGCCTGGCTGATAATGTCGTCACTTCTGTTCTACAACTTCCAAAATAGAGGTAAAGCATTAAACTGTCGATACGTTGCAGTACCTGACCGATGGCATGTTGTTACGAGAGGCCTTGTTGGACCCTCTCCTTCGAAGGTGAGTGGCATACTGGCAAACTTTCATTAGTGTTTCAGGCCGCTAGTTTGCCATAAAAAGATAGTCATGTATCTTGCACAGTTCTTTCTTTACATTGCAAATAAACCCTTTCACACCTGTCTTAGTATTGAAGCAGGGGAAGGGGAGGGGTGACAGCTATTAAAGGAACATTTCAGTTGAATTCATGTCAGCAGCATATGTTGTTGCCATTGCTACAGTTGTTGCCATCATGTCCTGATGGTATCAGCAAAATATAATGTGAACAGAAAAAGAATTGCAACTGGTTTTCAATCTAGCAGTTTGCCACATTAGAACTTCTGTACCAGCTAGCTACGCTATGATGACATTGATGGAACAGAGGCAGAAAAAAAAAAAGACTGAATAAAGTAGAATGAGGAAGCTTGATAAAGTAAACAAGAAGAGAATGGGCTAGAATCGTCATTCTTTGGAGGCACATAAAACCTTGTTTTACATTGACAGTGATTGGTCTGCAGCTGTATACTTGTGTGCCACTTTTACATTTTTGCTTTGTGGGCAATGATAATGAAACACTATCATTGCATACTGTCTTGGCTATTGCTATCGGTGCTTTGGCTGATACTGAGACTGGTGTTTCTTTTTTTTTTTTTTTTCTAATGGGGCTTTCGATCACTACAGATATGCAGTTGTGGTACTAGACGAAGCTCACGAGAGGACCGTGAACACGGACATCCTCTTTGGTGTGGTGAAAACTGCTCAAAAGGAACGGCAACGCCTGAGCATGACCCCACTGAAGGTATTGTGCTAGCCTTTTTTCCATTGCCACTTACCAATGAAAAACATTTATCGGCACACTCACATTTAGCGCAGCACAGTCAACTTTCGTTGATTCGACTCTGATGGGACAAATGAAATTGGTCAACTTATCCAACAAGTCGAATTAAGCAGCAGGTAGGAAAAGCAACAAAGTATGCCGCAGACTCGTTCGGTAGTACTTGACTCGATTGTAACACATTTATGAATCAAACACACACTCTCATTTTACTGGTTTTGAAGTAAAAAATTAACTTCAGGGGCTGACATTAGAGTGCCCGCTGCGCAGAAATGGAACACACACCCGATTTTTTAGCAAGACAAACTGCATACATCTGATGCTCGCAACAGAAAAAAAAATGAAACCAGTGAATTTTATCTTCACGTAATGAAACTTCAGTTACTTGATGTCCATCTAGATTATTCATAGGCAGCACCGTATCACTATGATGAACAAAATACGTCATCGTGTTTAGGGTCGATAGTGCGTTCAGTGCCCTACATTTACCAAACAGCTTCTCAGCAGTTGCGAACGGGATGGTCGCCTGCACCAGACTAACCACTTCACTAGTCATTTCACTAGTCCATCCTGCGGTGCATGCAGATCACCGGAACACCAACAACACATGACGCGACTTGTTGCTGATGGCTGAACAAGTAAAATAACTTATCATTAAAGTTCACTTGTCATTGAATAAAAATGGCAAGTCATCATTGGAACTCACTGTCCATGGTGGTCACCATCTTGTGATGCCAATGGTAATGACGTGCACCAGGCTGCTTCTGATTACATCGCTTTGAGTGCGCTTTCGGTTTCACGTCAGACCGCTTCACTGTTTGGATGAATTTTCTGCAGAATAAAAGCACGCAGTAAATGTCGGATAAATCCTGTAATAATTATAGTTGCGAGCTACCGTTTCTGCATTGGCCATGGGGTTCACAAAATGGTCTGATTCACCTGTGTTGTCGGTAATCACACAAGCGCACTTGAATTTGGCCTTGGGATGGTTCTAATTACATTGTGATTTACCCCATTGCTCTGCAAACTGTTGCCAATTTGTTTCTTCTTGCAGATTGTGGTAATGTCAGCCACAATGGATGTTGACCACTTTTCTCGTTATTTCAACAATGCTCCTGTGTACACACTCGAGGGACGGCAACATCCCATTGAGGTAAGCTCCCTTGTTCTGTGTTGGTGGCTTGTCCCGTCGAATTGCAGAACAAACAAAATTGGATTAACAATTCATTTTCTGATCTGTAGAAACATCACCGAATACTTTTGCAGAAGGCATGCTTTCTGTTAGGGGGGGGGGCACTTGGTCTTGTCATGGTTATCAGTGCATGTGTTCAACGAGAAAGCTCCAAATTTAGTTCACTGCACTAGTATTTGTAGGAGTGGCTCAAAAAAAAGAACACTGTACATCATTGAATAAGCACACACAATGACAATACACATTTTTGCAAGAATAGTAGAACTAGTCTTGCAAAAGTGTGCTATTGTTGAGTTCAAACAAAACTGAGGAGTAGGGAAAGATGGAGGCTTGAAGTGACAAGAAATTGCTGAACGGGGAAATATCGCTGGAGCGACAGTCCCTGTTTAACTATTTCTCATCACTGTTGTTGAGTGTTTCGCAAGGGACACACACACAAAAGAGTGTTTTGTAGGGGAGCATTGGCAAAAATTGTATGGAGCATTTGGTTTTTGCCTACAGTATAGGCACACTGGTACATTGGGTACACGTGCTTTAGCTCCATTGTGAAGTGGCAAAGAGAAATGTGCTTTGCATCTCCTGGTGTACTTGAAGTCAGATTGCGGCTGTGCGCTTCATTACCAGGGGCTTTAGTATGTAATGACTCTTTTCTATTCGTTTTGCCCTTTGCAATTGGCTTGCATGGTGCTGAGTCTTCACTTCTGCTGGTATCAGCCACTTGCTGTGGCTGGGGGAGAATCCTTACATAAATTCAGCCTCAGTTCAGCTGCCTGATTCTGGTTTGCCTCACGATAAGACAATGTGTCTCTTTCTGTCTTCCGAAAGATGATGTACGCTGTGAAGCCTCAAGAAGACTACGTCTTCTCTGCATTAGTCACTGTCTTTCAGATACATCGAAATCAAGGGCCAGGGTGAGCACTACTTGGTCCTCTTTGCTTCCCAATTAACCATTCACTTGTCACAAGAGTCCCTCAGCACATTGTTGTAGCCATTATGCTTAATTTATGCAAGATATGAAATTGAGTGTAACCTTTGTAGCTCACAGGCAAGCAGCTCAGAAAATTGTGTTAATAAGTATTTCAGTGAAACTGCTGATTTCTCATAGATATCACCTATATTTCATGTCTTGAGAGCAGTACATAAGGCAAGGTGAACAGCATGTCAGAGGTGCTTATCATGCATAAAGAAACGGCCTAACCTGCATTCAGCGCTTTGTGCAAATCTTTATTCTGTTAGTGAAATTGAGTCATTTGCTTCTTGATGAACATAACATCTGCTATGCTTATTAGTGACATCTTCTAGCATGATTAGTAGCCTGCTGTGGTATGAGACTAGCATTCAGTATATCTTGAATGAGTGCTCGTGCATTGTAGTGCTGTAGTAATTGGCTTGTAAGTGCATTCTTTAAACACTTTGTCTCTCAGGGACATCCTCGTATTTTGCACTGGCCAAGAAGAAATTGAATCGGTCGTCCGAGCTGCGAGGGAAACACGGCTTCAGCTTGATCCAGGTACTGTGAAAGGATACCCCAAAACATGTGTATCACCGTAAGCAAAATGTTTTGAGAATAGCCATCTTGCAATATGGGATGTGCGTCGTAGTTTTGACCAAAAACAAGAAATCAAAGGTGAAATATGACCCAGTTTGTATCTTCACGTGTACATACAAATTGGGTCCTATTTCACCTTTGATTTCTTGTTTTTGGTCAACACTACAATGCATATCGCATATTGCAAGATGGTTATTCTCAAAACATTTTGCTAGTAGTCTTGTTTTTAAAACACAACAAATCTTCATGTGTACATTGGTTGTGTTTTAAAAACAAGACTACTAGCAAAATGTTTTGAGATTAGCCATCTTGCAATATGAGATATGCAGCGTAGTGTTGACCAAAAACAAGAAATCTAAGGTGAAATATGACCAAATTTGTATCTTTGGCTGTGTTTTAAAAAAACAAGACTGCTAGCAAAATGTTTTGAAAATAGCCATCTTGTAATATGGGATATGCATCGTAGTGTTGACCAAAAGCAACAAATCAAATGTGAAATGTGCCCCAATTTGTATGTACACGTGTACATTGGTTGTGTTTTAAAAACAAGACTACTTAATTTCGTAAAGTGTTCTGCAAAAAAAAATTTCAGGAGACTGCACTGTATTAGTATAAAGTTTAGTTGATAAGTAACTGTGTTGGCATGATGCATTTGTTACTATTATGCATACCGTTACTATGTTTGTTTGCACATTTGTGGAGAAATGTGAATGGGTCGCAATTTTACTTTGTTGTGTTCAACACAGTTGCAGTAGAACCACCAAGATGCTACTGTTGACTGTTGTCCTTTCTCTTAATAAATATAACATTTTAATGTTTTGTGCAGCTTTTCATGGCAGTAGGTATAGTAGCACAAAAAAAAAAACAAGGTTCTATGACTTTTAACACACCCTTTCTTTTTCTTTTTTGTCATTTAAAGCGGAGCAAAACCTTCTAGCCCTGCCACTGTACGCAGCTCTTCCTTCAAGTTTGCAGCTAAAGGTGTTTCAGCCGGCAGCAAAGGTATTTGAGGCTTGCTAATTCCTTGTTTATTCAGCTATGTTGATCAAGCTTGTTCTGTGATATCGCAAATGGTTCCTCGAGTCTTAAAAAATGTGGGTTGGACCAACAGGCAAATTTTTTGGCGTGCCTGTCTCCAACCGTACCTTGGGAAAACTATTGGTGATTGTGACGAAACACTAGAAGGGCACAAGCTTCAAGGACGTTTACTTGGACATCTACCTGAAGCAAGCAATATTTCAAGGCCACTGCGATAAAAAAAAAACATTGTATTCGCTTATTTGTTTGTACTGTTTGAAGTTTGCTACTGCTTTTGTACTGTGTCTAAAGATTAACTGTTCCTAATGGAATGTCTATGTGTCTCACAAAATATGTTTCTTCAGGGCTAACAAAAATTCTTAAAAAAGTGCAGTTTTTTTCTCACAAGTTCATGTTGTGTTATGCTAAAGGACTCCATTTCAGGCTGGAAGATACAGCTGAATTATTATACATTAGTTTTGAACTACAGCCATAGTATTCAGGGTGTCATCAAAAAGTTCCAATTTATATACTAGTGTTCATTATCATGCTATATTTACACAAATTTGGCATGTCTAACACAGTCTTGTCCGACTGCTTACTTTCAGCACTGTGTGTGCATGCTGCTTTGAATGGGGCGTAATGGTATTGAATGCATCTTCCCCTTGCGTCGTGTTCTCTTTCTTCCAAAACAGGGCTGGAGAAAAGTAATCTTCTCAACAAACATTGCTGAGACATCCATCACAATTCCTGGCATCAAATATGTAGTCGACACTGGAGTTGTCAAGGAAAGGTAACAGGCAAGAAATACCTATGTTAGGCATTCATACTTCATGACATAGGCAGCAAAGTCGGAATTGTCTTAATGATTCTCATGCTTTCTGTTTTTGTGTGTTGTTGTACTGTCTAGGCCCATATTAAAATTTCATCGTAGTGTCATAGCATATTAATGCTTCATAGCAAAGTAGTGATAGCTGATAAGCACTCGCTGCTTTAGAGGTGAACTGCTGATTGGTCTGGCTGGTTTATGGCTTGAGTGCAAGAAACAGGCAATGGCTTCGAAGTGTCATTGTCTTTTTTTTTTTCTGTTCTTTAGTACTGTTTCTGATAAAATGCGTTGAAGACATATTGAAAATTGCACCATTTGAACCTTCGTAACATAAAACAACATTGCACCAAACGTGGGCCACTTGTTTTACTCATAAAAGCAGATAGCAATGCACTTACGCCTTGCTTTCATATAGCTCAAAATAGTGACGTGAAATTGTGAGATAGTGATGGGCAGTATTGTACAGTAATGCTAAATGGCACACAGCCTAGTTGGTCAGTAGATGCTCCGGGTCATAAGCACATTGCACGACAACGCAGTACAGCTGTGGATGCCCCAGCCATTTGGCAGAATATGCCGGTTGCTTTTTATCTGCATTTGGCCAGAAAAGTTTACAAGACACTCGTTCTACAACCAGTGTGAAATACTGTTCCATTAAAGGCGTCTTTCTTCTAAATTTGTAGGTTGCGGAAACCTTGGCACACTGAAATATTTAAATTAAGGCTATCTGCTTGGGCCCCATGACATTGAGGTTTCTTGCAAATCCTGCATACTGTAGATGTCTATGGTTGCCTGTGCTTTATGAGGTCTTAAACGAACGTGGGAAAGCGTTCAAAACTGTTCAAGGAGGAACATTCAAAATTCAAGGAACATTCAAAATTCAGAGTGCAACTCTGGTGCAAGCTGTCGGGCAGCAATATGCTACTACAAAAGGTTATGCTATTGAGCAAGTTAGTTCATCAAACCAAAAGAACACATGCATGCATGCACACATGCAGACACGGTAAAAGAAGGCAAGATTAGTGCTTGTATTCATGCTCTTCTGTGTCGTTATTGGTATTTGCCAAACAGTCTCTTTATTTATACCTTTATGCAGTATCACTATCATTTGAAGGTAAAGCCAAATACAGTATTTGTTTTGGCTTGTAAAAGCAGTTGTTGTGCTGCGATTCATTTTTCTCTGTTCCTTCTTTAGGACATACCAACCAGGGACAGGTCTTGAGGTGCTCAAAGTGAGGAAGATCTCAAAGGCACAGGCCTGGCAGAGGGCTGGAAGAGCAGGTCGCGAGTGCAGGTAGGGGGCCATACATCTTGAATTTGTGTAGTAGGTGTTCACAATCCACATATGCTTAGGGAAAGAGACAGGCAGAGACGAATAGCACCAACTCATAATTTCATGCCTCGGCTGAGTTCTGCACTATGCCACCATTCTGCAAATATTTAAAACTTCTAAATGAACCTTTACAAGCTGTATTTCTTGACTCTGCTTTAGATATTCCATTACGACACTTCAACATTAAACCATTTATGAGTGCTTAGTTGAAATAAAGCGTACCAGCTAACTTGCTTGAATTTCATTCCAGTCTTTTTTGAGAATTTGAGCTGTGTGCACATTGTTTCAAATATACAACATACCTGTTTTTGTTTAATATACTTTATGTGTCATCAAAAAGGAAGTTTGGCTACATGATCATTTCGGCGGCTGTCTGCTTCTACAGTAGTATCGGTAAATAAAAACTTGTACAGTAAATGTTTAAGGCACTGACAGCCCTAGTTACTTGAGGGCATGAACCTTTGACCTTGAATCATGATACTAGTATCAGATTCCAAAGGTGAAAGAAGAAAGAACTGCAATTGTGTATGTTTGCTTAGAACACACCTCTCTATGTTTCCAGTGGCATTTGCTACAGGCTGTACACCAAGGTGCAATATGAAGGAATGAGGGAGCACAGCATTCCTGAAATACAGAGGTATGATATTTGGCAACATCAGTGTGTGGGCTGGTTGGATCTGTGTAATTCAGTGTAAACAAGTGCAGTACTTGTCCTTGTTATTTACTTTGGCTGTGTCTCACGTTGACACTGGTGGCACTGCCATCTAGGTAGTATGTAGTATTGGGGTCTGTGTACATTGATTACATTCACTTTGTGTGAAACTCTCATCTTTGTTTATAAAAAAAATGGCCACACTGCTGTAGCAGCTGAATTCTTCTTTGCGCTCCCCACTTTTAACCCTTACAGTGTCAATTCTTTTCACCAAGTGCAACCCCACTGTGTCTTTTTTTCTTTAAGATCACCTGTTTAACAAAATTACCGTAATTTTTTTTAAGTGATCGTAAAGTGGCTAAGAAATGTTTTGCAGAGGCTTAAGTGCATTGTTTATCTACGAATAGTAGAACTAAAATTTAAAAAAAAAAGCTTAGAAGAAGAGAAATGCAGGCAAACTGGGATAAATTATTCACAGGTATAGAAAAATATGCATGCCAGAGTGCTGTCACCTTTGTCCCATTCAACATCATTGTGCTGTGCATGCCTCTAAGTCGCTCGTTGGTTGGATTCCGAGTCTGAACTTGTTCGTGGTTATTTATCAGACGGGTTGACATCTCACGAAAATCCGATTCCAATTTGCTGCTTCGTCAGCAGCACACATCGTAGCAATCACCGCTTGACTTGCATTCAGCAAGGCAACTGGCACGCACATCCATAGCGTAATCACAGTGTATGTGAGTGCATTCAAGAAAACTCTATTGTTGTGTAACTGTCATAAAGAATCAAATGATTGAGAAACTTCCTGTAATTCTTTATCAGAGTGAACACATAGATTATAGCCTTCAAGCTTTCAAGGTGTTCACTTTACCACTGACCACGGTGGATAGGTGGCTGTGACACAAAGGTTGATTAATCTGTGTAGCAGTCAGGTGAGGTTCTGGATAACTAACTTAATTCAGCTGGATTGGAAACTAACCTCATTCAAGTGGACTGCAGGAGCAGGGTAGTGGTGCATTGATATTGGAGGGTCCTTTGTTATAGACATCTTTTATAAAACTGGTTAGCTGCTACATGTCATTCAGAATAACTTGTTCATTGGTCGGTGCTTGCTGTTCTACTCCATAGATGAAATTTCCTGAATAAAAAATATCTGAGACACTCGGTGCCAGTGTAAAAAAGAAGTGGAACAGTTTTTTTTTTCTAATCACACTTATGCACAACCTAGCAGATAATTGTAGTCCTAAATGCCTCATCAAAACACATTTATAAATGCATGCTCCTCTTTATAATTCCTGCAGGGCTAAGCTGGTGTGCATATAGCACAAAGCTGCTGATGCTCCATTTAGTACTTTGCATGCTGCCTTTGTTATGCAGCTGCAGTCTTTTGTGTGAGAAATGTGTGTATGAGAAATTGGTATGCCTTAGTTCTTTGGCATTATCTGTATTTTGAAGGCACTACCTTCTGTTTCAGGTGCAGTCTCTCAGGCGTCGTCCTCCAAATGCTTGCCTTGGGTATTGAGGACATATTTGCATTCGATTTCATGGACAAGCCCTCGGAGAAGGTAGGTGAAATCTGTACTTTCTTACCATGACAAAAGCTTTTTCAACCTCCCAGTTGTTCTTGAGGTTGCCTATTGCTTCTGTAGAGGCAGAAATATGCTGCTGCAGGTGTTTATCATGCATAATTAAACTAAGTAAAGCCACTTAAAAACTCCCTTTGTGTTTCTGTTTATTGTATACAGCTTCCAGCACTGTTGTTTGGAGCTGTAGTACTTTAATTTCTGCACTTGGCTTTCACTCCTTGATCAGTCACACCGCCATATACGAGGCAAGTCTTCAAGAGTCACCGATGTGACAAGTGAAGCTGTACTTTGTTGCTTTGTATCACCTATCGCTCATTGCAGCAGCAGCCTTCACTGCACAGAATTCAGTGCAACTAATAGTGGCATGCCACTCATGCTATGTTCACTCAGAAGCATGCTTGATCATGGTGATACCTTTAGTTATTGATATACCCTCAAAGCCTTGAGGAAGCATTGGAGAGAAGTGTTGGAGCATAAACAAAACACAAAGTGTGAGCAGGTACATTTTGTTATGAGATATCTTCAGCCGCACACTTGAGGGAAACAGCTACTAGGAGGGAGACAACAGAGGTATGCAGGCGATTCCACTTGTCTTTAAAACCAGGGCCTCCAGAGCCAAAGGGGCAGTGGGGTGGGCAACTCGAGGCTCTGCTTTTGTTGTCTACCTGGCACAGCATGCTGACGATAGGTTTTGTATGTGCTTATTGTATCTGCTTTGTTTTGTGCAAGAATTATTCGTTCTTGCCTCATCGAAACTGTTTCTGTCTATATAGTATTTGTTCTTCTTCCTCTTTGCATATTGTGCCACACATATCAACAACACATTCTCAGCCTTATTGTTTGATGCTACTTCTTGAGACTTCTGTGCACAGCATTGGGATGCACATGTATAGAATAGCACCTGAAGAAGTTTGTTTGAGCAAAGTGTAGGAACTATATTTTTGTGCAACGTTTTCACACCTCGTGTTTTTTTTTCTCATATCACAGCACCTGACAGAAGCATTAGACAAACTACATCAGCTTGGTGCTGTTGAGAAAAAGGAAGAAGTTAAGGTAAGCCACTGTTGCTCTTCAGGTTGAGGCTGACAGTTTGATTCGCGCTGCATTCTAGAAGAAATGCATTTATGTGATTCCTGTTTGCACCTTGCGCCAGTTTTGACTGCTGCACAAAGGTTGCATGATATCAACTTTTCATTTTCGTCACTTCAAATGGAGCATCACTATCCTCAGAAAAGCACCAGGCTCGTGAAAATGCGCAATCAGCGGGTGAAACAACGCCCCTCTGTCAGCTATTGGTTCATCGTCATCATTCCCAACCTCGTTTTCGAATGATAGCGCCTTCAATTTCCTACATGGCAAATGTTGCCAAGTAGGTGCATGGAGGAAGATGAACACAGAGTGCAGCTTTTTTAAATTTTGTGAGGACGTGCAGTTTGTATAATTATACAGTCCGGAATCACCTTATCTGTGAATGTAAAGCCTATGAATTGCAATGTGAAGCATGCACATACAGTCTCTTTTAAATTTGTTACAGTAAGACCACAGGTAAGTGAACCTGCCTGGTGTTGGAAAAGTTTGTTTCCACATTTATGTTTCACCTTTCGTGATAGTAAGAATTAATGACTTTGTTACAGCTCACACCCCTGGGTCAAAAGATGGCTGCCTTCCCCCTGGAGCCTCGGTTTGCCAAGATCATCCTGTGCTCAAAGGAGCTTGGATGCACGTAAGTGATGCCATCATCCTTATGCACACTGCTGTAAATTACCTGTACCTTTAGGCCTAATGCTGATCAGTTTCAAAGTTCATCCTAGGTTGCTGGAAGATGTAGGCATCTCACTTCGTCAGCAATGACACCATTCAAACTGCACTTATATGCATACTTGAATAAGGGGGACTGGAGTCTTGCTATGTTGGGCGTGCTGCAATGGCTAAACACCTTAGCTATGGGGAAACATCGTGCCTGTGCTACTCTCGAAAGTGCTCTGTTGTATTCACCATCGCTGTTTCTTCTTATTTGTTATATCTTTATTAAAGCTATCTCATTAGTGCATTGTGTTAAGAAGCATGAATTAATGACATGAATAGTATCGGGTTTGGGCCAATAGCCACTGAAAGGTAATAAGTAGGGGTGTGCGAATATTCGAAATTTCGAATATTTTTCGAATAATGTTTGCTATTCGATTCGATTCGCACTGAAATTTTACTATTCGAACTATTCGAACTTCCCAAAGACAAATGCAGTCAACGTCCAGTTGAAAGTGACCCCTTCAGATTTTTAATATGCTTCACCTCATTACACTCTCGTATTGCGGCAAAGCTGCCTTTCAAGCTCCGTTACGGTCGAACTTAGCCAAAAGACAAAGTCCGGTTGGAAGTGGTCCCTAGATTTTTGATATGCTTCACCTCATCACACCCCCGTATTGCGGCAAAGCTGCCTTTCAAGCTCCGTTACGGTCGAATTTAGGCAAGAGACAGTCAACGTCCGTTTGGAAGTGGTCCCTAGATTTTCAATATGCTTCACCTCATCACACCCCCGTATTGCGGCAAAGCTGCCTTTCAAGCTCCGCTACGGTTGCAAATGTATTAACTCAAGAAAACGCTGGTTCCAACACGGAGATGAAAGATGTGGCAGAGTTGGGGGCTCAATGCTGTTTTGGACCTGAAATTTGGGCAGGAAGTCCAAAAAATCGGACGCCGAAGCTTTTTAGCATCCAAAATTTCAAATGTTCTTATATATCGACGTCTACGAGGCAGATTTGGAACTCCGGACTTGAAGGGAGCACAGCCTTGTCCACCACATTAGTTGGGCTTCCACAGAAGTTGAAAGAGGAGGAGAGGCTGAGGAAATGGCATCTCTGCCTATCACGTGTAGAGTGTTGTTGGCAGCACTTTGGTTGCACCAAATCATGTACAAAAATACCATTCAGCCTCTACATTGCCTCATTCTTGATAAGAAAGACAACTATGAAATATGACCCCACCAGCGCTTCATCAACCTAGCGAAAAGAAACACTTTCATGTTGCTATCTCACAAGAACATACTTAGGGATTCTCTGCAACTTTTTCTGTAATTTCACTTCGAATTATTCGAAAAATGTTTGAGAAATATTCGAAAATTATTCGAAATTATTCGATTCGATTCGCACTCAATCTTTATTATTCGAATTCGCTTCGCACCCAAAATTTTGCTATTCGCACAGCTCTAGTAATAAGTGCAGTAGTGATGCATTTCAGAGGGGACACTTGTACATATGCTGGCCTTTATGTGTTGAGATCCTTACTTTTCCTTTTTATTCACGTTCTTGGTAGCCTTCGTGCTGCTCAGGCATAACAGTGACATGTCTCTCCCCATAGTGCCTTTCTTAATTCAGTGATGTCCAGTCTTGTGCTCATTTTCTTGTTATGAAGTGCAATATCACAATGTGTTGACTAATCTTTGCCACCTCATATCATCTACCAGAGACCTCCATTGCATTATAGATACTTTACCACTAGTCGTGACAAAATGTCTACTTCTGCACATTCAGTGCTGTATGTTAAGCAAACAAAAAAAAAAAATGCTTCCCCAGTATGCTCATTGCCATTTGCAAGGCCTTCTAAAGTTCATTGCTGTTTCTACAGTTAATAAATGTCCCATAGTGTTCCAAGGAAAGCCTCAACCTGTAGCCTGTATATTTCAACAAAAGGACCCATCTTTGGTTCCTTCACAAAGACAACACCCTTTGTTGAAACGTAAACTCCCATCTGAACCTTCACGTGACTCTTTTGTCTTGTTTCAATGCATTGTGCATGTTACAGTACCTTGAGCTAACTGCAACTGGTCATTGCTTGTCTTTTGACTCTCTAGGGACGAAATTCTGACCATAATATCGATCTTGTCCGGTGATTCCGTGCTGTACTTCAATGAAAAACATGTAAGTGTGTTTACATGAATGGACTAAATGACATTGGATGGCAAAAATGTTAGCACAAGTTGCATGAACATAAATGGGAAGTACACTCAAACCTCATTATAACAAAGTCACATCTGCCACGAAAATAACTTCGTTATATCCGAAAATTCGTTATAAACATTTATTTGTAGCACTGTGTCTATGACAAGACTATTCTTTATTTACTTCGCTTTTAACCGATAATTCGTTATATCTGTGTTCATTATATCGAGGTTTGAGTGTATATCTTCCTCCTCTCTCTTTCTACGATTTACACTAAACATGCCCATTGTTCAAAAGGGTGCTTGTACTAATACAAATATATATTCATTTTAACATGTCAGTCTGACCCACTATTTCACCTTTAACATATTTGTTCTCTGACGCTCAGTCAAACTTCCTGGTTGATTTAGATATGGAGATGCAAATGGTGCATGTAACTGTTGATTGTTCTTCTGCTTTCTCACAGAGGGAACGTGCTGCTGAAGTTTGGAAAAAATTTCAGTCAAATGAAGGGGACCATGTGATGCTACTGAATGTCTACAAAGCTTACAAGAGTGTCAAAGGAAACAAGGTGAAGGGGAATTAAATTTAGCTAAATGTCTGTGAGCCAGTAATGATATGCATGCACTGCATGAACAGTCTATCAAACTTTGATATTAAATTTAAATAGTATAGTACATATTTTATGTTTCCCTGCCTTCACATTTACTCTTATCTTTTTACATGTGAAGAGCATGTGGTGGAGTTTCTACAACTTGAAATTATGTGTCGGGTTCTTGTGCTACAGCTACCAAACCTATTTCGACTTTCTAACGTAATGTAATGTTCATTATAATCACGTAACTTTTTTGGCACTTGAAGTTTTGAGCCTGTTACCTGATGTTATCATGATCTGCAAATGAGAGGTCTCAGTAATGTTTCTGTGCAGGCTTGGTGCAAGGAAAACTTCGTCAACAAGAAGAACATGATGAAGGTCATTGAGATTAGGTCTCAGCTGGCTGACCTCTGTGTGAAAGCAGGTGTGCCATCAAGATCGTGTGGCCAGGATAGCACGGCATTTCGGTACAGAGCTATTGTTTTTTTCTCCTGTTTTCTTTACTGTTCTACCAACGCCTCCTAAAATACTACACCTGGAACGTCGCTCTTTTCCATAGAGAGCCTCCTGCCGGCGCGCAATCGCGGAGGCCATGCCTCCTGCCGCATGTTGCGACCAGGTGCCGTGGGAGAGCGCTCGCCACCGGCACTTAGTCACGTAACAAAACGTTGGCAGCTGTGACAGCTGTGCGTGTTTACAGTACTGAAGGGGGAGGGCGAAATCCGAGGGTAGGGCAGGGCGTTCGCGGCTCACGTTCCAGGCATAGTTTTTTTAGGAGGCGTTGGTTCAATATCTGGCTTCTTTCCAAAGGCCAAGCGTGATTTGCTATCAAATTACACGAAGGCATGAGTATTTGCTCTGCATTTCAATGTGCTTTCAATAATGAAGGTAACAAGACTTTGCAATCAAGAGCTGAGCATGTATGATACAGTAACGTTTAATAAGCACATGTGATAAGCACAGTAATGGACTGCAGCGTATGCAAAAAAAAAAAAAAGTTTTGTGACAGCAAAAGCACATTCACACTTAATGATAGTCTGCCTGCTTAACGAGTCGCACAATGCTTGTAGTTCTCACACCTTTTGTGTTGTGAAACAGAATGCCTTCATTCCAACAGAAACGAAAGGTCATAGGGTGAGAAAGAAAATTCAGAACTATGCATGCCCTGTCTTTGCATTTTCGTTTCATTACTTTTTGCACTGTTTCATGTAATGAAGCTGTAATGAAAATAAGCTCTGTATTGTATAAAGTCATGAAACCCACCACAGTAGCTCAGCTAAGAGGCATCTTTGTACTCCCACGACTAGGCAATGCTAAGAATGGAAAGATAGGTGAGTTTTTTGTATGGCATTAGTTATGGTATTGTTAGGTGTATGCTGTTGAAGGTATTAAATGAGAGAGGTGTGTTGCTGCCCGATTGCGAGACTGGCAACGTGGGCTTTGTTAGTCAGGCATTGACTTAATGAATCAGCATTGTGAATAAATAGCAGAGTAATGTTACTGTTGTAATTTTTCTCAGCTTTCCAGCTCAGTTAATCACACATTGGGCTGTTCACCATTTTTTTTAGCATTAATGAATTCCTTTTTGTAGTTTTTTGCATTCTATTTAGCCTGAAGTGTGTGCATACAGAAAGGCAACGTAAGGAACCGAATGAAACTTGGTGTGAAATAAACTGGACATAAAGGTTCTAGGTTTTGACGTCCCAGAGTACCTTGCACTAATCTGGGCACTGTTCCCTCGCAGGAAGTGCCTGGCTTCTGGTCTGTTCACTAATGTTGCTGAACTTCAGAAAAATGGAGATTATATAACGGTAAGTACAGTACCCTCTTACATATTGTGCACAATGGCCTTTTATATGTGTGTTTTATCGTCATACAGTAGACTCTCGTTAAACAGAACCTGAAGGGATCAGGAATATAGGTTCCGTTAAACAGAAGTTCCGTTTACTGAGAGATGAACAGGGCTGCAGAATACAAGCCCGAAACCGATCATATGAGAGGCAGTTGTTCCGTCTAAGTGATATCCATTTATTGAGAGTCTACTGTTTAGTACATTCAGTGGCAGAGAGAATGTGACCAGTGATCAGCGATAGAGCTTTCAACTCTTGCAAAGGTATACCACTCGATTGGCCACTTCCTGCCTTTGATTACTAGAAGACTTATTGTTTACTAAATTTTCTGAATGCTGCAAAAGGTACACTGAGCTTTACCGTCAGCGAGGCAGTGGCTTAAATTGCTAAACATGTTTATGGTAATAATAACAGTAATACTGTAATAGCAACTATATAATGTATTACTAGAATACTCGGGGAACGACGCATCATCATTGGTAGTGAAATTGCCGAAAGCTCACATCCTTGGCTCGCTGCCATTTGCCTTGTGTCTAAATTTGGCTTCACGTAACTGAATTTTAGCCCCTGTCTGGGGCAATTATTCTTGTTCAGACAACCTTTATCCCGCATAGAATTTTACCTCGAGGCAGCCAAGTAAAATGCTAATTTTCATAATTTGTCTCTCATTTTATCAGCTGGACGCACGTAAGAAAGTCCACATTCACCCATCTTCTTGCCTGTTCTCATCTTCACCGGCATGCGTGGTGTTCACTGAGATGGTCGAGACAACCAAGTGCTACATGAGGTAAGCAGCTTACTCAAGGCAGTTCCATATGCACCTAGGTACCTAGCCGCGTATAGGTGTAGCACAAGCTCAGTGGCAGAAAGTAGCATGCGGACGTTGAGCAGTTGATAGTCGAGCGACTGCCCTGTGCAGCTAATGGTGCCAGGTTCTATCCTTGTAAACCTTTAGTATTTTCATTCAACCAAAAATCATTCCATCTGAGTAACTTTTAGAGACTTCCTTTGCAGCTTCATGCTGCTTTCAAATGGATAGCAATGTTTTTTTTTTCCTTTCATGAAACTTGCTTGGCATAGAAATGCAATTGCTTTGGCTTGTCACAGGAATTTGACTGTGGTGGACCCCGACTGGCTGCCTGATGTTGCTCCTCAGTATTTCAAGAAGAAGCACCTTGGTGCCAAAGCACTATCCTGACCTAGAGAGGTAATCATTTCAGTTGTCCTCTTTCCTGTTCTTTCTTTACAGAAGTGAAATATGCATGCATCTGAAATACAGTAGAACTTCGGTAAATGGAAATCGTTTAAGTAGAGCTGTGCGAATAGCAAAATTTTGGGTGCGAAGCGGATTCGAATATTGAAGTATGAGTGCGAATCGAATCGAATATTTTTCGAATATTTCTCGAATATTTCTAGAATATTTTTCTAATACTTCGAAGCGAAATTGCAGAAAAAAAAAGTTGGAGACGATTCCTAAGCATATTCTTATGAGATAGAAACATGAAAGTGTTTCTTTTCGCTAGGTTGAAGCACAATGTAGAGGCCGAATTGTATTTATGGACATGATTTGGGCGCAACCAAAGTGTTGCCGACAACACTTTACACGTGGTAGGCAAAGTTGCCATTTCCTCAGCCCCCTCCTCCTCCTTCAACTTCTGTGGAAGCCCAACTGATGTGGAGGATAAGGGTGTGCTCCCTTCAAGTCCGGAGTTCCAAATCGGCCTCGTAGACATCGATATATAATAACATCTGGAATTTTGGATGCTAAAAAGCTTCGGCGTCCGATTTTTCGGACTTCCTGCCCGAATTTCAGGTCCAAAACAGCATTAATTGAGCCCCCACCTCTGCCACATCTTTCATCTCCATGTTGGAACCACCGTTTTCTTGAGTTAATACACTTGCGACCGTAGCGAGCTTGAAAAGGCAGCTCTGCCGCACTGCGGGGATGTGATGGGGTGAAGCACATTGAAAAATCTAGGGACCACTCGTTGACTGTGTCTTGGCTAAGTTCGACCGTAGCGGAGCTTGAAAGGCAGCTTTGCCGCAATACGAGAGTGTAATGAGGTGAAGCATATTGAAAATCTGAAGGGGTCACTTTCAATCGGACGTTGACTGTATTTGTCTTTGGGAAGTTCGAAAGTAAAATTCCAGTGCGAATCAAATCGAATAGCAAACACTATTCGAAAAATATTCGAAATTTCGAATATTCGCACACCCCTACGTTTAAGTGAAACTGCTGCTTAAGGGGTATTCAGACGGGGGAGAAATGCTCGGGACAAACGGGGGGATTGCGGATCACGTGACCGCGACGTCACGGATTAGCGAGTGGGCATGACCCCTCCGCGCCTCCTCGGAGGAGACGGGGACGTTTTCCCCGAAAGGACAAACAATCCCCTGGCGGTGGGGGATATGGCGGAATTTAGGGCTCTTGTTTGGCCACATTGTTGCACTTGCTGCTGCAGAGAGCGGCAGTGGGTGTCCAGTCTGCAGCTGGATGGTCGTCTGCAGCTCGTCGTCAGCAGCTCGTCAAACGGGTGGTGCAAGCCACCAGAGTAGTTTAGTAACACTGGTCTCCCGTCCGTTTGCCTCGTCCGTGTGAGTGGGGGGCATTTGTGGAGACTTCTCCTCGCGAGTTGACGTCACTAAGCTCCGCATTTACCCCCCGAGCATTTCTCCCCCGTCTGAATACCCCTTTAAATGGAACATCTGCCGCTAATTTGGTTGGTTTTGTATGTGACTGGCTGCTACACCCTTGCACATCATTCTCAGCAAACAAAAGTTTCGTTAGATGGTTATTTTCCCAGTTACCTTTAGGTTCCATTTCACGAGATCCTACTGCACTGGGAAGTCCATGTCTCTGTATTTAGTCTGTGATTATAGACCTGTACACCAAGAGAATGCACTTGAAGCTCAGAGCTTCATATACGTTGTGAACTACACACTTTTATTGATGTGATTGTGAGGTTGAGGAAACTTTGCTACATTTACATTCAGTTTATCTTTAGGCATTGCCATTTAGATAATGTGCAATGTGCTTTGTACTACAAATGGTTGTAAATAATAAGTGCTGTTGTCAGTGGGTTCTCTGGTTTTATGAAAATTGTGCATGTGCCTCAAAAAGATCAGAAACTAGAAGTTGCCTTTTCTTCATACTGTCTGAGAGTTTTTTTTCTTGATTTCCTGCTACCATGAGTGTATAGTGGATCAATACCTAAGGGTGAAGTCTCTATTTTATCATATATTTGTATTAACCTAGGACGTAATTTCAGCATGCACATGCAATGTAGTGACACTGCTAATGAAGCTATCTTCTACAATTTTCTCACACAGGCTGTGCAATCTCCAACTCATTGTACTGCCCAAGGTACATTGCTGACTCAAGGAATTACAGATGTACTGCATGTATTCCATGATCATCACCACAGCAATCACCTTTTTGTTAATAAATGATCTATACATGTTTATACTTGTTACATTCTGTGTTTTACAAATCATGCGAAGTGTGTATGCATCTTGTCCACGGCAATGAACACTAGGCACGGAAAATTATTGTGAAAAAATGAAAGCAATTTTATGGGAGAGACAGATGGCGACTCACAGTGCCTCGATCATAACTTGCTCGTGAAACGTGGCTGACCACTCTCTCCCATATTTAGGTGCACGTTAAAGGGACACTAAACAGCTAAACGATTTTTCTCATATTAGTAAAGTACTCTTTCACGATACCAAAAACGCCACGCTTGCTACGAGAAGACGCATACTAAGAAGTGAGAAAACGCGCAGAAACAAAAAGTGGGTGGCGACGCCACCTTGAAGTTTCCGCACCATTCGCCGTGATGTCACATGTTTTGACGGCGCCTACTCGGGACTACGTAGTTCCTAATCGGTAAAAATGAAGTACATTGTCCTCTGAGGGGGCCCTAGACTTAACATAGCAAGTTTGGAATAGTAATTTTGCTGAGCCAATGGCGCCAAAATACGATAAATACAGTTTGAAATTCGTGATGTCACGCAGAGAGATTTCGGCGCGAAATTTAAAAATGAAACTTTGAACTTGATTTTCTCCTCTATTAATAAACCCATGATGGTGAAATTAGCTACATTAGAGTTCTTGTAGCACAATTTATCGATTCATTGTTTCTCTTTAATGCACAAACCGATTCGTTGTTTCTCTTTAATGTCCCTTTAAAGAACCTCAGGTGGTCGAAATTTGCAGAGCCCTCCACTACGGCATCCCTCATAATCATATGGTGGTTTTGGGACGTTAAACCCCAGATATTATTAGTTATTATTATGACCAATCTCTCCCCGTGGCACATTGTCACTTTTCCTCAGCTAGGCTTATCAATGGTTTCAATGGCACGCTTCCCATTATCATTTCTGCAACTCAAGCAATAGCAGACTGCTGTACGTACTGTAGCAAAGCTTGGAAGCCAGGTAAGTACAATTTCTGTTTTTATATGCACTGTTCAAAATTTTAAACATTTTGTTTCTTATGCCTTGGGGCAGGATATGATGACAAACCACCATGAGCCCTCCTAGTGACCACCAGCTGAAACAAGCCCTTAAAGGGGTCATGAACCACTTTTCCAAGTAATGATCTAATGACCTCAGTATCAGAGTTTACTGCCTCCCAAATCGATTGCCGCAAAAATTTATCGAATCCGTCAAGAATGAGCGGAGTTACGGTCGTTTGGCGCACGCTCTCAGCGCTTTCTCTCTTTTCTCGTGCCGACGAGCGCACTGGAAGCTACACAGGAAGGGATGGCACGGGGGAAAGAAGTTACGTCGGCGCACATCATGAAACACGATTGCTCTCCCGCTGTGATTCACGTACACGAGTGCTGCTACCGTGTACTGAGGAGTGCGGCGCCGGCAAGTGGTGGCACCCCGTGGCAAGAAGCGCATCTGATCCGAACGCCGCTCTCGATTTATGTCAGCTAGCGGCCAATGAGGATGCTATGTCTTTTGCGACGTGGAGATGCAGATCGCGACGTCAACGGGCAGACGCCCCGCCCACGGACGAGAGTGAGAACCGGCCTCCATTTGAAAAGAGGGCGCCTGAAAAAACCAACTTTGCGTTCCGCTTGTAGCCTTTACACGGTGCGCACAACTGCAATATTTGGCTGAGCAGTTCATAGCCGTGTCAGCTTTCCGCAGGATGTGTTTTTTTAACAAGCCGAAGGGGTGCTTCATGACCCCTATAAGGAAGGAAGCGGTTTTTAGACATTAAAGTGTTGGTATATTATGTAAGCTAAGACAATGAAAACTTCAGTGATTATATATTTTCATGTGCTGAAATCAAATATGAACTCAGTTATGTAAACTACGTCATTAATTTTAAAATGAATTATTAATGAAACATTTGATCACATGTTTATTACACTCGCTGCACTGATCATACTGAATGAAATGTCAGTGAATTCTACAGATATCAGAGTCAGATATCAGAGATATAAAAGCACTTTTATTATTTTACCCTTTCTAAAAATTTATAACTTCGCAAAGTAACATTTGCATCTATTGCACTTGCGAAACGAGCTGCTTTTTCAGCAAGACAAAATGATCGAAACTAAACAAAAGCAATGGCAGTGAATAAAACACCAATGGTTGATGTAATATAAAAGGCTGTCATGGTTAAATTGATGACGTAGGATGCACGAAAATGGCTGAATCTAAAAATAATATTTCCGAAAAATCAATTTTTTTTTGGCACTTTTACTGCAACCAAGTGTCGTGGTACACACACAGCATAGCACTTGGCCTTCAAGAACATGCTGGTGCACGGGATCAAGCAATATGTGATGTTTCCTCTTGATCCCATATGCTGTGTAGTTTGTGGAATGGACAGTCACTGCCTCTTGACATGAAAATGTAATTTCCCTGCTGCATGCAGCACGATAATTTACTTGGCACACATACAGTATATACTCATGTAACGGCCAGTTTTTTTTTTTCCCTCGAGATTTGGGGTGAAAATCGCAGGTGCAGCCATTACACAGAGAAATAGACACATTTTTTTTTCATATTATTTCCAGCAGTACTTGCCTTTATTTAACTGCAGTACTTACATGTACTGGGAAAAGCGAAAAAAGAAAAAGAAATAATTCCCCCCCCCCCCCCCCCTCCACGCTTCAGGGGCAGGTGCTGGCACGTCATAGTGCAATGGCGGAGAGGAGGGTTCTTTCACTTCATTAAGAGCCGAATCCATCCATTGCTGGCTTTAAACACTCTAACCGGCATGCCTTTCTTTCGTGCGATGTCAAGTGCTTTCACGTGCAGCATCTCCTTCGAAATAGTATAGCCGTCGCTACCAGGTCCGTAGCCGGGGGAGGGCCCTAGGGGCCTGCCCCCCCCCCCCTAAATTCTGATGGAGGGGGCTTTTACCGAAAATAATGAAAATAGGCGTTCTTCAAGACCTTCAGCGAGTGCCCCCCTCTGAAAAAAATTCGTGGCTACGGGCCTGGTTGCTCCGCATCTTTGTTACGTAGTGCAGACATGAGTCTTCTATGTTAACAGCATGATGTGCTTGCCTCGGAGAGCGCACCTCGGTGCATTTCTTTCTCCGAGTGTGCCTTCTTGGGAGCACCATTGTCGCACACATACTTTATTGATTTCGAGCTTCCAACCACCCGGTTCAGTATTTTGAAAAAAAAAAAGGGTTCTGAATTCTCGCAGCACACAATGGATAACATTGCTAACCTTCTCAGAAATCAAGGGTGCACATAATACACAGGTAATTTTTAAATATATCTTTTGTGGGAATTTTTTAACAAAGTTCTGGGTGCAACTTTCACACAGGTGCGGCCATTACACAAGTATATACGGTATTCGCAGCACCCTTGAGACTACAGATAGGCAGCATTTCCTGACTACGTTAAAAAATTCGGGCTCAAGATTAAAATTCTCGTGCCATCCTTGTGCAATTGTGGAGCATTCATGTGGATTGATCGCATGTTTGCACCAGTCACACCTTATAGTCTCCTAACAAAAAGTTTTTTTTTCCTTCAGCAGTGAAAATAAAGCCTCTAGAGACCCATGAAACACACAGACACTACTGCAATTCTTGCCAGTGAAGTTTTGCCATTCACTTTATTTGTAGTACAGTGTACAAGTCTAGCAGAGTTGGCATTGCACAAACATGACTATTAGCAGTATTTAGCATCAGTTGCCAAGTGACCAAATTTTAACAGCTTTCATATTATTCTCCCAATAATAATAATAGTAGGTCTCAAAGTAGTACCTCTTTAGGCAAATGCATAACATGCATCACAAATGAGCACTGCACAGCGTGCACAAGTTTTAGTTAAAACAAGCACAGCATTGACACACGATTGCATGGTATGGATACGCTAAAACATACGCTGAAAACACCATAAAGGCAATAGTAAGAAGAAAGCATCTCCTTTAAGACAGTGTTACACCATATGCCAATAATCCATCCTTAATAGCTTCTCTCCCCAAATCTAAATGACAGTACTAAGCTGTTACATCACTTGCTGACACATGCAAATAACAAAATTAAAGAAATAGGCAATGTTCCAGACATTATGCACACTGAAACTGCACACTGCAAAGTGCGTAGCATAATAAATAAAATATGTGCAACAACAGAAGGTAGCACAGCACACTAGATCTACGCTGAACACTCATTCCAGCGTCATCACAACCATGCCTTGAGTTTAATCTAAACCCACAGTCCTCTGCATTTGAGATCGCAATATACACGAGCCTGAGTACCAAATTCCTTGGTTTGCAGAAACACACAAACTGCAGTGACTGTCAAAAGTACACAGGCATGCGACTGCAACCATCGATGGTAAGGCTCCTGGGTACACTCTATGGTCTGTTAAAGGATGACTTATCACCCTTACAGTACCCTAATGGATGCCCCTTCTTTCCATGTCGCTTGGAGCAGCTAATGCTGCCTTTGATTTTCCCTTGTACCAATGTACACTTACAATTCTTTATAATCAGCAGAATCAACGAAAAGGTATTTAACCCAGCTAAATGTAAAAGTTTACTTTAGACTTGCTTTACATGCCACTGAGCTGTGAAGTCACCTTACTCAAGCCAAAGCCTATGCAGTGGCCACACGAATATGAGCAGTTGACTTACCAGTTATTTAAATGTATTAAAATTACATTGTGACTATGGAACATAAAATCTGCACGATTCCAACAACCCTGGATTAGTTTTGACCACCTGTGGTTCCATAACGTGCAACCAAATTCAAGCATGCACTTTCTGCGTTTCACCGCCACTGAAATGTGGCCTCCGTGGTTGTGATCGAACCATGGTGCATAGCTTAGCGGCACATCATAGCCACTGATTATTGCAGTCAACCCAGCTTGCCTATCAGACAGTCACAGAGGGGCTGTGCTTTTGGCTACCTTCAATCCATACATTTAGTGGAAACAGGAAAGTGTGTGGTGAGGTTATTAGCACATTTTGTAATGTAGCCAAGACCAAAAAATTTGGTAGCAGTCACTCTGGAGAGCAACAAGCAGTACACCATAGTAAATGCTCAAGTCACATGCGAGTGGCCTGTGTACTTTTGGCAGTAACTGCTTATAATAAAGACGTCAGCACATAAAGGAAAAAAAAAGCACAAGAAAACCACACAAGCTATGGACAGTATATATACAATGCTCTTTGTGAACAGATAACATCGGACAAGCATTTGTGGCAAACGGCGCACATGGGGAAAAGTTCATGACAAAGAGTTTTGAAATGATGAGCGGTAGTATTTGGGCTAAAAATCTGTGACACTGCTGGCTATACATTGCACAAACTATCGATGGAACCACATTTGTAGTCTAAATTAGCGGCCACCATGCTATTTTAGTTTCCCAAACATATGGTTCCTCAGCATCGGTACAGTCCTACCTATGTATGCATCTTTAATGCAAGTAACTGCTAAGGTAGTCTAAGCTGCTTATCAAAGGACGGACGAAAGCATCTGTCCTGCACCTCAGATTGCAAGCAATTTTACTTGTGCCAACTACTATATACGTCTATGCATAATTATGGCTGCACATTGCTGAAAGCCACCTAAATTGAATGACATGCCATTCTTGCTAAATACTTGCTAAATTTGCCGAGAACCTTTTTGCATAATATTGCTTGTAAACTTAATCCTGTGTCTACAGAACTCATTTACCTCAGCAATAGAGTGAGCATGGCCCTGCTACCCGATACAGACACTGTTAATTATAATCATCCATAGTTATACTATAATCATTTTGTAATTATGATAACTCATACAAGCCACTTAGGCTCTACTGTCCTTTTTCAATACTGAAATTCACAAAGTTACAGAGTAGAATGGTGAGAAATCACATCCACTTGATAAAACAGCTGTGGTGACAGCTCCTAAATATATTTTCACGTGACTTGCATCATTATCGTATTAGGTGCTTGTGAACTACGCCTGTGACATAATGTTTTGTCCAAGGCAAACACACACGAAGGAACATGGATGCACAACCTGTAATCACAGTCACTGTTCACAGCTAAAATAGTTTAAACTCAACATGCTAGATTTCTGCAATATTTTCATACATGGCATCTCACCCTGCATACTAGAGAAAGCTCCAACACCTAGACATGCCACTTTTAAATGTTCAGTGTTCCAATAACACAGTTTTAATTGCCATACTTATATCGTGTACAGCTGATGTAATAAGCACTAGCTGTGTGATCATGCTCTCGACATATAGACATACGCCATCTTGGAGCATAGCACTCACGTGATGACAAGCGGTGCGTTAATATATTGTAAATGTTAGCAAGAAAACTAGTCTACTACCAACACATTATCAAAGCACAAGCCCAAGTACCTGAAGCTGGCCACCTAAAATATGGATGCATAAACAACTCGCAGCCAACCACACTTGCTAGGTCAGTTAGTAGGCATAAGCTGTAATTACACTGCTGCTTATTACTGTGATTATGACAGCTAGCTAAAACAGCTAGTTGCAACAGACTAAAATGCCTCTCCTACACACTGCAGTCCAACCTTGATACAGTGAACACAGATATCAAAAAAGTATTTCTGTGTTGGATGAGACTCTGTATAACTATGTTCCGACTGCAGTTGCTCTCTATGCATCAGCAAGAGCCGTGCGAGAAAACACATTTATGTGTTCAAGCATTACAACATTGAACTGTGCCTTTAAAGACTGTCCAAAACCACTGCACAAAAGCGTTACTTGCCATCACCAAAGTACAGCATTTTGGAAAAGTCATAATCCATCCCACCTTTCTATCTTGAAAACATTTACTACTCTACACTCTCCTGACCATCACAAACAGCATGAACTTAAGAAGTTCATCCATGCGAAAGACATTAAATGCTGGCTAACAAAGCCGAGGCATGCTGTATATATGAGCAGGCAGTATTACTGCGTCTTTGGCATATCAGCTTGGGGAGTATTATAACCAGGTGATGTGTAGGTGTGTTTGCTGCATCACCTACAAATTGGCTTCTAGAAAACTAGCAGCTACAGTACAGTACACTTATCTCGAAGCAATCTCTCGACTTCCCTTACTATAGCTCTTTGGACTTTCGTAATTTACGTCACTTCCTACAGTGTTTCTAAAAAGGTAAAGATGTAAAACCTTGCAGTTCTCAAGTTAAAACATTTGCAGCTACTTCTGCGTGCAAAAATCAGCCAAAATGCTAAAGCATTAACTCTAGGCTATTCAACGCAGACAGTAATTTTATTTTCTGAAGGGATTCAAATAACCGAAACAAGGCTGTTACGCTAAACAAGGTTTTCTCATTCAGTTTTGAACATCACCCGAACCATGTTATGCTGAGATTTGAAATAAAGAACGAATTCAGCAACCGCTCATGTAAAACTGAGCCTTGATAGGGTTAGGCTTGGTTAGGTAAGGAACTATGACACCCAAAAATAGAAAGATAGAAAGGCCTGCCAATCTCTACAGCTACGGTAACTCAAAACACTCTCTTCTGCGCTTCCTACTCTACCCAATAGCTGCACAATCTCGCAAGAATCCCGGTGCACTGATGCAAAAGTAGGCATTGATCAGTTTGCTTGCAGTTTGTTTGAATAGAAAACTGGAAAAAATGTTCATAAATGTGGAGGCAAAAGCAGGACAAATAAACGGGTGGTACAACGCCACACGCCACTGCCCAATCAGCACGAATGTTACAAGTGCATCCTACAACACCCCCTTGCACCAGTCAGCAAAACCGCGATGACGTGCAAAAGGAAAGCTTTAAGAACAGAGAGATGGATGTAAAAACAATGGGATTACTTCAAACGTACAAAGAAAAGTCTTCATGCAATGATGCGGTCTGTAAAATTACTTGTTTGCAGTGGAGTTATCACATTTCAACAGCTTCTTTCTTGGCAATGAGTGGCAACATTTGCACATTGTCATGAAGGGGCTCACACATTCGCACACTTAATGAGGAAGCTTACGCTTTAGGATTCATATTTAAAGGGGTCCTGAACCACCCTTCATGCTTGGTGGAAAAACACATACAGCAGAAAGCACATCCTGCCGTGAACAGCTTAGCCAAATCTTGCAGTCATGCATGGCAAGGAGAGTCTATAAACGGAGCACAAAGTTGCCACTTTTTCGTGTGCCCTCTCTTCATACAAAGGCCCATCCTCGCTCCCTCTGGAGCTACCGGCATCTGCCATATGTAACACACATTCTTTGGAATGCAGCTGCCGCTCAAGTTTTCCACACACATATAACCGACAGCTAACAGACGACAAGTGTTACACAAAGCATCACTGCAATAAAATAGTAATAATTGTTGGGGTTTTTCGTGCCAAAAACGACGATATGAGTGTGGGACTCCAGATTAATTTCGACCACCTGGGGTTCTTTAACGTGCACTTAAATCTAAGCATGCAGGTGTTTGCATTTTGCCCTCATCAAAACAACAACACAATCCTACTTTGCTAAAGTAAAAATGAACATTGAAACAGGACAAAAACACCAAGACAGACATAACACCATAGACTGCTGTTATAAAATGCCAAGAGTAAGCAAAGCATACATCGCATTGGGTTACAGTCAAATGCATAGTAGTATGTATACAGAATTGTATATGCCTTCATGCATGCATGTAATATAAAAATTAAGCACACAAAAGCCATTAATTAAAACACAATGCCATTTAACAAGAATAAAAATAAAACAATGCTACACTTGACTAGCATGCACCATTATTTCTTGCCAACTGTGGTATGCGTATTGTGTGACTGTTGGATAACAGCCTGAGAAACAGTGCATATCCAGGTATTCCCATGCACAGGCTACTTGAATGTGCAAAAAAAAGCAGAAAAGCTGGCACTGGCATGTGAAGAAAATTACACTGAATTAAACTGCCAATGGATTGATTGTCCATCACCCCGTCCATCACACACGAATTTGTAAGAATTTTGACAGGCACAGTCAAACCTTGCTTGAGAGACACTGACACATAAGGCAGGTTGCACCCTGCTACACAAGCTTCAATGAGTAACGCAGGTCAGTGAGAACAAACATCAAGCATACTTTTTCAACAGATATGCTTCATATACAATATAAGTGAAATAATACTGCGGTGCTGCACAATCTGTAGGCCGAAGAAAAGAGAAAGAATGCAAGTGCTTTCTTGTCTGACAGAATGACACCACAAGAGGTCAAAGACAAAAAAAAAAGCATTTCAAAGAGACGGTGCGAATCCGCCAAACTTCCATCGCCTCTCGAGAGTGGCACCAACACCAGTGACCTCGAGCGGGAACAGGGTGGGGAACTTGGAAAGGAGTACCTCGACGTCACACGGCTGTAGTGCTGGCTCCCGGGTGTGCACGTACGACCACAGATAGTCCAGGCTAGCGCCATCAGGATGCAGATGCAGGAACATGGACACCAAACCTAATGGAACCACAACAGGGCATTGTTATACGGAGGTGGAAGTGCAATGAGAAAGTGCTTTAAGTGCACACATTTACAGGGACACAAAAGTGGAACAACGAATCAATTTAGATTGATAAATTGTACTCTAAGAACTGCAATGGTCGTTAATTTCTCTATCATAGGTTTATTAATAGAGCAGAAAATGAAGATCAAAGTTTCACTTTTAAATTCTGCACCGAAATAGCGACATGTGATGTCACAGATTTCAAAGTGTACTTTATGTATTTTGCGAACATTAGCAGAACAAAATTGCCTGAAACTTGGTATGCTATATGCTTGGTATGCTTGGTGGCCTCGCGACCTGCACTTACTTTTTTCATGCTCACCAAGTGTCTTCTCGAAGCAAGCGTGGTGGTTTTGAAATTGCGAAAGAGCAATTTTCTAATATGAGAAAAATTCTTTTTCTCTTCAGTGTCCCCTTAAAGCATGACACGCAAAACACCCCCTTAGACAACCTATACTCTAGGCAAGACAAAGACATGCGGAGCACGATCAATAATTGAAGTCATCGACAGGTGTCAGAAAAGAACAAAGTCACCAATTTTAAAAAACAAGTACTCGTCCTCATCAGGGGCCCTGAAGTCCCAGTCGAAATGTTGGCTTTAGAAACATTTCAATCTTCATTTATCACCTATCCTCTAGTAAACAGGAACATGACTGTGACACAATAAAATTACCTATTGCACACTGCCAATGTAAAGCTCACCGTGCTTTCTTTTAGTAGGTTTTTCTGAGCTATGGAAGAACCAAAATGCAAAATTTGACAGCACATTTTTTGCAAACTTGGCAAACTTCTGCTCATGATTAGCTCAACCCAATGTGTAAAAGTCAAGCCTTCAGCAAATACAACACAACAGACCAAGGTTTCCTGTGGAAGGATCATATCATGGTAAAACTGCAACTTGTCAGCATTTTTATTTTAACACGACCAAGTTCAGCACATTGGTGCATAAATGTAAATGCAAACAACGCTAACATCTGACAAAAAACCAGATGATGCAGGCCACTTTCCTAAAGGGAAAAATGAGCTATGAAGACAGCGTTGAACCATCTTCAAGTAGAGTGCGATTTTCTACATCATATTTCTCAGTATGGAAGCAAATGGGACTGCCATTATGTGAATGTGCTTTAAATGCTATACAGCAACTCAAGTTCTGAAATGGCAGTTTTCAAATCATACCACTGTTCATGAGCAGATCTTTCATCAATTACAAAGTAGGTCATGGTGGTTCCTGTGCCCACTTTTAAAATAAGTACTGAATACAAGTTGGAAGACTTGGACCACTTATTTTGTGGGTGACACTTCTGGCGATGGCTGCACATGCTGGCAGGCAAATATGAAGTTTATTGATCATAGGACAAGTTATATCAGGCAATGGAAAAAAAAAAAGGACAAAGACTGGTATGCATTTACTGAACCAATTTTTGTAGAGCTGTAAGGTGTACATGCAGGATTGTTTGTCCAGCTTAATAAAGGACGGGTCACTGGTGCAAATGACGGCACTCACCGATCAACTTTGCATCCTTTTCAGTGATTCTTATCCCTGCAACCTGAGTGGACGAAGACACCTCATTCCGGGAACCAGAAGCGGAGCATGGCTCCCTCTCGGGACTTGGTGTTGAGCCGTTTTTGGATGACCGTAGCTGTGCACACAAAGCAACAACAGAGCGGCAGGTTAGCCACATTCAAGAATCCAGGGCTTCCAAATACTGTTGAAAAAAAATTTACTACTGAAATCTACAAGAGAGAGAGAGAATTTATTTACAGAGAGGCCTGTGCAATGGCTTGTGCTACAGACTGCTATTGTGTAAGGGGAGACGAGGAAGAAGACTGATATGTTATGACAACGAACAAAGAAGAGTGTGCATGCTACACAACTTTATTATACTGCGGAACCTCTAAAGTCATGCATCTAGCCTAGTGGCTTGTAAAAATGTTAGAGCTTTCCTTGTAATCATGGCTACATCTTCACACCAGTCTAAGAACCTGCATAGCTTGGGCCAAAATTTGCATTGATCATTTACATTTACAGTAGACTCTCAGTAAACAGAAATCTCTTAAACGGAACTGCTGCTTAATGGAACAACTGCCTATGATATGATTGGTTTCGTACTTGTACTCTGCACCCTTGTTCATCTCTCAGTAAATGGAACTCTTGTTAAATGGAACATATTTTCCTGGTCGCTTCAGGTTCCTTCAGGTCCCTTCAGGTTTTACTGGTCCCTTCAGTCCACTGTACCTGTTTCGGTGTCTGCACACCCAACTTTTATCTAAGCATCAAGTGAGAGGTACACGTTGATTACATGGTAAAATGCATCAGTGTTGTGACTTCGAGTTCACTCCACTTTTCTCACATAGATGTAGAAAGTCAAATACTGTACACCTAAAAACTTCGCAAACAACTTTTTTTTTTAGTCTGTGATTCAGTGCACATACCTAAGCTTTCTGCTGAGTTAAAATGTGAGCAATGCGGCTTCCAGCCAAAATGCAGTGTACAGTTCAGCCTATTTAGGAAGGGTAGACAAGAGAAACTCTAGTGCACTTCAGTCACTGCTTGCTGAATCTCTGCCTGGAATCTATGAGCTGAAGAAAATTTGCGAAAGGGAATACTTGTCATCTAGCACAAAGAAACAATTAAAACCCACTTGCAATTCCTTATGGGCAGCAGAATGATATCACTAAAAAGTGTTGGTCTCAGGTTTGATACCAAAACCAGAACAAATTTTTCTTCTACTGTAAAACTTCTTTTCTGATGACACCAGTACTGGCTTCTTTTAAGCTTCATGCTGCTACTGAGTCAATGACAGTTTTCTATCATGTCTTGTCTTTGTATGATGTGTTTCTTTTATGCTGCTTTGAAAATATAGAAGAAAACAGTCAAACCTCGATTCGATGAACATGAAGAAATAAATCACTGGATATAATGAAGCAAATCTAGAAGGCATTTTATCCGGGGTTGACATGTAGCAAATACCATAAAGTCACAGTGAATAATAATATAGTGGAGATATGATCATGTCAAGCGCAGGTTTGTTATATTAGACTGTAATGCACTTCTCTGTCGTTGTCCCTTCAATGCACTGTGGCAGTGTGGCAGCTTCAACGCAAGTGTGTGGACAGGACAAGCAACGAGAAGCTGCGCACCTTTTCCAGGTCCTGTAAATCCCTGGTACGCTGCTGCTGAAGGCCCTGCAACGCTTGCTGGAGCAAGTGAAGCTGCTGATCCCGCTGTTCTTGCTCAGCCTTGAGAAGTTGTGCCTCGTTGCGGTACGCCTCCAGCTGGCACCGAAGGGAGTCGCACTCTTCTTGCAGGGCCAGTCGAGGTCGCTGATGACGATTCATCTTCCGTGGTCAGATTTCCTACACCACTGCTGCCATCGCCATCTGCGAAGTAGCAGATTATAACATTCGAGGCTACTGTGAAACAGAGCATGTCAGTGGGATGGCTGTTGCAGCTCTGCTTATGTCAAGCAGCCTAGGAAGCAAATGCGAAATGAAAAGATACTTTCGTCTCCTTGCTGTGCACAGCCCAGCAGAACTCGACTGCTACTTGATTCAAATAGAACCCGTGAAGACTCAATCCGTAGTCATTGTGCCACCTCAGCACAAACATAATCTGTTGTGGACTATGACTTCACCTTCTACCCACACACATGTATGTGCGAATGTAGATAAATGCAAATGTATGCACAAAATGAGAAGGAAGGAAGAATAAAAGAAGGTAGATAAATATAAAAAAAACACACTGACAGTTAAAGAGCAGCCCTAAGTTTTGTGAAAGTGCTTCCAAAAGTGACTAAGAGTGATTCATAGTAGCACTCGAATATGCAACATGGAAAGCATGTGGTGATAAATTGGTGCTAGCAGTGAAGCCCTTCTCTATCAAGCAGGCAATTACACAGCTAACAGGAAAACAAGAGAGTGAGTTCTACCTGAGCCACTCTCAAAAATCTTGGCTGCCTTTGCGGGTGATGGCTCATCCTCATCACTCAGGTCCATCTCATCTTCCTGGCGTTTGTCCAACACATCGGCCAAATGTGCAGACTTGATTTCCTACAAAGAGAGACATAGTATGGATTCAGAGGACTGCCACCTTTACATGACAATCACTTCTGTGATTTGCAGGTTTATGTAAAATACATGTCACAAAGGCTCATCTGCAACTTCCCACATAGCTTTGTTCCTTAGTACTAGTACATAGTACATAACTTTGTTCCCTAGACCAGGGGTCATCAACCTTTTGAGGTGAAGGGCCGAGTTGCATAAAGCCAACAAGGCGGGGGCCGCATGGCAAAGCAGGAGGAAGGGGGGAAGGGCGTTTTGCAGGCAAAGAGAAAAAATTTGGCATATTGACAAAAATGTAAAAAAGTGGATTAGAAATATAAAAATGATGTTAATTTTCAGCAAGCATGTCACAAAGTTGCAATTTACAAACATAAGTTACAAGCAAAAACCCCCTTTGAGGTCAAAACTGCCATGTCGGCCTTCAGGTAAAAAGTCACAAGGGGAGGGGGGGAAGGGGTATGAAGACGTGCCTGGGGCCACATAATACTATGGACACTGGGTCATGCTGAAGCCACGTCCATTTACAAGATCCTGAGGCTAGCACTAATTTCATACTATCTGCTTACAAGAGGGCATGAGAAAACGCAATGTTTCACTTATTACCTTTCCAAAAACTTAACAAAAAAATAGTCCCTTGTACACTGTGATATAAAAGTGGACACCAATTCGTTTATTTAAGGAAAATTTTAAGGATACATATCCTAACTTCTGCTAATCTTAAGATTCATATTAAACGAACCCAGCTCAACAACTGACGATGGCAAAAAAATTCCGGCATGTGCCTTCCTAATTAGTTACAACATAAATAAGTAGGATTAGTTCATTATGGAACCACACACTGCAAATGGCCATGCCTATAATGTCTACCCCTTCAAGTAATTTGTATCAAAATGCAGTACTGTGTATCACACACACACACACACACGCGAAAAGGCCCTTTCAAAAGAAAGGAAACCACTGGTAATGCTAGTATTATGAATGTCGTTGATGAATAATAAGAATGGCCTATTGTGGGCTCTTTTGCATTTCATTTATGTGTTCTTCCTCTTAATAAATAGTAACAATAGATAACAAACTATTAACTCTTTTTTGGTCGATACAACATCGACATATCTTTTCTTCATACACTAATGCAATAACTTTAAATTTTAACATAATAATTTCTATTTTGTAAACAATTAAGTGTTTTTGCCTTAATGATGCCAAAAATCTAAGACATTATGGGGAACTAGGGTGAGAATTTTCAAAGCAGTGTTACTTTTTTATCAATTTGTTCTCATACTTTTTTTCTTGATACCAAGCTTCTGCTTCCTGCAGAAGTTGCCCATCTTCTCATGCAACACTTCTCTCTATTAATCTAACTCAATCAAACATTTACCCCTTTAATTTCTTTAGCTGAATTTTCAGTGTTAACACAACACACAAATTGTTTCAATGCAAAGGAATGCATCTTGCTTGTAGGTCTGCAGGGCTGTTAAGGTGCATGCAAATGTGAAACCATGCAGACTCATTGGAGAAGCCAGCACAGAATAAATGGCCAGAGCTTACCTGATCTAGTATGTTTCACACCAGGCAAAGCATCTACCACAGTATGCACGGTGCTTTTAGTGTAACCACATAGAGACTTACAGACAGAGAGCTCCATGCAACACATACCAGCCAGCACACACACAAAAAAATAAAGCAGTTCCTGATCTCATAAATACTTTATTCGGTAAAGAAAAAGTATGATGCAAAGGATTTGATGTAAATTTACTGCTCACTTTGCACTCAACAATGTGCATGACAATAATTGCTCAAGTATTCTTGTGAGCAAGATGAATTCATGAATTCATGACATAAGACAATACGCAATGTTGATTAATTAATGGAACTGAATGTCCCACAACACTGAGACTATAAGAGATGCTGCAGAAGGTGCCTCTGATGTTGACCAACTGGGCTTCTCTAACATGCAACAATAACCATACTGGTCAACACACACCATATCAATGACAGTGGAAAATTACAAGCACCTCATTGCTAATTTTTGAAGGAAGCAGGACTACATTACAGGAATGTTATATCCTCAATATTCTTAAGCAATCCATGTGAATAGATTCATTGTACAGCCTATTGAATTCCACTCTATACTGAAGTGTTACAAAAAGTAACTGAAGTCTATCCTGCACCAGTTACGTGTAAAACTTTTCTTACCATTATCATTCTTTTTTTTTTGTGCCAAGTGGGTTGCCAGACGAGTCAAGACTTTACAAGAGAATTCAAAGGCCTACAAATAGCTACGAGCAAATCAGGGACAGTATTCTTGGTTGATCGTTTTCGAGGTTACTCTAACTTTTGCTCACCACACCATCTATCACAGGCACTCCATGAAGGAGCAGCAAATATCCTGCCCACTGACTTCTTTAATGAATATGCATTGAAAGAGATAGATCTGAAAGTGACTACACATCGAGAAAACGGCACTAGCACCACTTTCCCAAACTGCAAAGGTCTGTCAATGTATGTTACAGTGGACAGTGTTTCTGCATGAATTGGCAGCTTTAATAGATGCTATGACAGTCGTATCTATCGTACATGCTTCACATGACATAATCTGCACATTGGTATCATTCACGTTTTTTTTCTCTTTTCTTTTTCTTTTGTTTTTTTCTTTTTGCAGGCACATGTCATTCTCATGTATGCGCATATGTCATGTTCTTTTAGAATGATTAAGCCTTGCCCACATTGTTACACCATCACCGCATTGCATCCATTTCTGCTTTTACACCTTATGATGATTAAACAGCTTCAGCTCAGCTATTTCACCACACAGACATTGCACACATTGCAGACATGGAGGAATATGTGTTTTGGCCCAAACACGCAGCTATGCACACACTCACCTCCGACTGCTTGCGCCAGGTATCGATATTCTTGCGTTGAGCCTTGGTGAAATGGTCCCAAACCTTCTGGTGACTGGCCGTGGCAAATACCTTCTCAATTTGTCCCACTAAGCGCCGCAGATCACAAGCAGGGAAAGGGTTAATAGATGCCAACGGCAGTTGGCCAAGAAGTGCAGGCAGGCACATTGAGAGGGGCCAAGAAGGGTGGAGGGCGAAGGGAATGGGACGGTGTGAAAGTGATGTTATGAGGGTAAACAAAGATGAAGAAGAAAAAAAAGAAGGCAGAAAGATGGGGAGTGAATAGGGGCAAAGAGAGAGAGAGAGAAAGAGACCAGGTATGAGAGGTTGACAGGAGGGTGTCTACACTTACCTACCATTGCCACACAAGCTAGGCCATTCCAATGACCAATCATCACATATTACTCAGATGTTTGTTCTCCCCTACATCTAATCCAGAAGTTCTATTCTAATTTGGCATATTTAACAGTTATGTTTCGTTATTTTTGTGAGTAATTGTGTTGATGTATATTGTTAACAATTTTGTATTTTGTTTTAAATAGTTTCCTTTTCACATTTTTGTGCATTGTATTACGCACTTATTTGTATTCATTATACTCGCTACAATCAGATGCGTTGGGTATTTGATTTTCTTAACAATAACACCGCTGTCTCTTTGTGAGCATTGTCTGTATATTGACTGTGTGTAACAAACGGTATCTTGAATAAATAGTAATAAGCTGAAAGTGGAAGGCAACGTATGCCCCTCTGAATGAGATAGCCACAGCGGATCAGTAATGCTCCACAGCAGTTTTTTACTAAAACGTTGGTAACTTGGCACTTGCAGCATCTATTCGAAGACAGTGGAATAGAGATATAACTCTCAAGCAACTAGCTTGTTTTAGGAATGGCTGAGGAGCATTACTTCAAACATGGTGCTAATTCCAACCAAGAGCCACTGTTATTCTACACTCAATTAAATTGACAAAGAACTTATAACTTGAGGCCTGCTTGAGAGAATAAGGGTGTAAAAACGCAGGCGCAACATAGGCTTGTTAACTAAAAACAAGACGTAATATAACCGGGTAGTATACATTTCAGCATTACATTAAATTGTCTTTTATAGTACTGCTGTGCTTGTTTCATCACAGGCTTGAAGATGGGTGCAGTGCTTCCAAGTGACGAAAATAAGGCATCGCAATTTATGCGCAGCTCAGAAAAGCTGTGTGATTGCTGTTTCTTTCACCCTGTATGACATTTACCCTCTCCATTCTAAAGCAGATATAAATAATGGAAAGCAAGTGCAGGTGCTGACAAGACTGCCAACAGCCACAGGAGTTGGTACAATTCACTCACTTTCCTGCATGTTCTTAGCCACAAAATAATAAGATGCTGTTTACATCTTAAGCATATCTGCTTGCTGACAAAGACAATGACCTTTTCCTCCAACGAGAGAAGTATATGGCAAATAATCACGAAGTTCATCCTAACTCTTGCAAAAGAGCTAGGATGAAACTAAATACATGGGCAGCACTAATCAATTTAAGAATAGCAAGAGTCCTGCCCTCTTCCTCTTCAGAATGGCAAGAGGATGACATCGCAATTTTAAGTTTGAGCAAAACTTAGCAATGACATGAACGGTCTTCGACCAGCTTTTGGGTCTGGTGCTGTCTTGTTCACCACAGCTCTTTTTCCATTACTTGGAAGCATGGCGACGATCAGCAGCACTGCCCCAATTGCAAATGTATTCAGACTTAAACTTATATTATAAACCACCCATTGAGTGCAATGGCATGTGTACCAAATTCTAAGTTGTGCTGCATATAATCTAGAAGTTGCTCATATATACTGCATTCACGTTCAGTTCTATAATATTCCTTTGCACAATGTTCTACACTTGTATTAATGTTTTGCATGTTAGAGTAATTCTGCACGATTAATTTATATATTGAATCTTTGCTTTGTTATATTCCTGTTTATTCCACTTGTTTTTTGTTTCGTTTTTTTATCCTGCTAATGTTCCTGTGAATAATTTATCACGATGACTATAGTAATACTATCAGCTTTCCTATGGTGGCTTACTGTGGACAGAGCAAGAACACTAATCGACAACTGTGCTGGCCCAGTGCACTGACATCTTGCAATTCTTTTTCTCTTTTAGTAACAGAAAACATTAAGCAATAACAGCAGCACACGTGATTTCCAGCTGACCCAACGGCCATTTCATTCCTTGGCAAGATAAGTAATGCGGTGCATGAAGAACATGTGCAATCATGCGTGTGTGTACCAAACATGTGCTATGTGTGGATTCTCAGCTAATCTATGCTGCATATAGCAGGTATTCTGATGAAAATGGTACACACTTATTTTATGCAGGTTACACTTGAGTGCGTGCCATCCAAGCCCAGAACTGCACGTGGCGTAGTACTCCAAAAATGTCATATTGTTTGACAACTACATATCAGGGAACCTCATTGCAATAATGATGCGCTGGTGTTCTGCACTTACCTTGCAACAGTTGCGGGTGACGGCAAAGCTGAGCTGCTGTGCTAATGAACGTCGATGTCACTTTACGTACGATACTTACACATTTTGCAGAACAGAGGTGAATTCGTGCAATGTGGCTCATGCAGCGACATTGCATGGTGTTACCAGAAACTTTCAAAAGGTTACTCTTACCTCTCATTACCAACAGAAAGGAGCGCGACCAAAGTATTATTCTAGAAACTCATCAGCACATGCCTGACTAAAGTACACTGGCTTGAAGTGTGCCCCTTATTCCAATTTAATACCTGTCAAAACATACGTAAACCATTCTGATGCAATGTAGCAGTTATAGAAATGTCTCCTATTGAAGATAAGTGTGTGGCAGTTAGTGCAACATAACTGTAAGAACCTTTCATCGAGCTTGCCATAAATAGTATGTGCGGGTAATCTTGTTGAATAAATTTTTTTTTTTTTTTTTACGGGAGGCATGAAAGCACTTCTTCCAGAGTATCACAACATGTACCTCTCATATGTACCATGCTTACAGTTGTCCTATCCATACGAACCACAAGACGGACAAGCGTGATTTGTGATTTGAAGCCTTGTCTTCATGTTTGTATCCTTAAGGACTCTGTTTTAGCTCCATTTCTTTGAGGAAAAGGTGCATGCCATAGCTGATTGAATGAGGCACATTGCTCTCATTAGAAACAGCACGTGAGTATGCTCGTTTTCCATGAAAAGGCAGGAAACTCTTAAGTGCAAGTCCTCTTTGCGCATGCACTTTTTTTATGACTGTCCTGTCACCTTGCTCCTGTCAACAACACATGAAAATTACAGCCATCTGGACAACACAGACATGAAGGGTGCCTGTTGTAAAACCTTAAAATAGAACATTAGCTGCCACCGCCTTATCTAATATTTGCATATCGAACATCATAAACTACATTAAGGGTGATGAGCTCAAATTATATGCCCTCTGAAACAAAGCGAAAAATAATGTTTTCAATTTACATAAACAATCTGTCACTGTGCACTCAATGCACTGAAATGCCCTGCACACTCCACTGGCTCCATCTGCCACACACAAACTCGCATCTCGAAAACAACATTAGAAAGTTCTCTCACAGTGATAGCTTGTTAGCCCAGAAACCTTGCACAGAAACTGCATTTTGCAGTACTGTTGCACTTGTCATTGACACTTGCACGTCTTACGTGGCACACCTAAAAAGCTAGTGTAGCAAGCAAATGTTGTAGCTGAAATTCAGACAACTGTGAGGGCCAGTGTTACTATCTACCCACACAGCAACATTCCTGGCACAGCCCTCAGTGTTACTATTTTCACTTTACAGCCGTAGCTATTACACGATCTATCATCGTTGAATTGACATGTAGTGTTTCAAATACAATTAACTGATATCAGCAAAGCGCTAAAAAGAAATACAGCTCCACCCTGCCTCAGGATTTCCTAACAAGCCTAATGTCTGCAAGTGAGGTATGCTACCAAAGAGTTTTGTTCACTGCTTGAAGATGAGCCACATTAAACTAGATTATGCAGCAGCCTTCCAGTCTCTCACACTCCACCTGCCATGAAACTCATTAAAAAAATGCAAGAAAGAAAAAGTTTATGGATGGAGTTGACATTAGTGTCCCCACTAAAATGAAGTAGCTAGTATACTATGTAAGGGCAAGGGCTGCAAAGCTTGTCATTTTTACCTCTCTAAGTTCTACAGTGCCAGTGTAGTATATTTAAATGTGTCACATACTGTGTCTACATATCAGTACTGTGCCAAATGCAAAACATCTGAGCTGAGAAAAACAAGACCATGTTGGAGCTTCTTGTCCGACACAATGCTTGCACAAGTGCTGCCAGCCAGATATATGTATACACACTCCTGGCTCCTCTCAATGACCAAATAATAGAGCTGTGCGAATAGCAAAATTTTGGGTGCGAAGCGAATTCGAATATTGAAGTGCGAGTGCGAATCGAATAGAATATTTTTCGAATATTTCTCGAATATTTCTAGAATATTTTCCGAATACTTCGAAGCGAAATTGCAGAAAAAAAAGTTAGAGAGGATTCCTAAGCATATTCTTATGAGATAGCAACATGAAAGTGTTTCTTTTCGCTAGGTTGATGAAGCGCTGGTGGGGTGGTGTTTCATAGTTGTCTTATCAAGAATGAGGCAATGTAGAGGCCAAATTCTACTTATGTACATGATTTGGTGCAACCAAAGTGTTGCCGACAACACTTTACATGTGATGGGCAAAGATGTCATTTCCTCAGCCTCTCCTTCTCTTTCAACTTCTGTGGAAGCCCAACTGATGTGGCGGACAAGGGTGTGCTCCCTTCAAGTCCGGAGTTCCAAATCTGCCTCGTAGACGTCAATATATAAGAACATCTGAAATTTTGGATGCTAAAAACCTTCGGCTTCCAATTTTTCGGATTTCCTGCCCAAATTTCAGGTCCAAAACAGCATTAATTGAGCCCCCACCTCTGCCACATCTTTCATCTCCAATTTGGAACCAACGTTTTCTTGAGTTAATACTTTGGTGACCGTAGCGGAGCTTGAGAGGCAGCTTTGCCGCAATACCGGGGTGAGATGAGGTGAAGCATATTGAAAATCTAGGGACCACTTCCAATCGGACGTTGACTGTCTCTTGGCTAAGTTCGACCGTAACGGTGCTTGAAAGGCAGCTTTGCCGCAATACGAGAGGGTAATGAGGTGAAGCATATTAAAAATTTAGGGACCACTTACAATCGGACGTTGACTGTGTCTTGGCTAAGTTCGGCCGTAAAGCAGCTTGAAAGGCAGCTTTGCCGCAATACGAGAGTGTGATGAGGTGAAGCATATTGAAAATCTGAAGGGGTCACTTTCAATCGGACGATGACTGCATTTGTTTTTGGGAAGTTCGAATAGTTCGAATAGTAATATTCCTGTGCAAATCGAATCGAATGGCAAACATTGTTCGAAAAATATTGGAAATTTCGAATATTCGCACACCCCTACCAAATAATTTTCCATATGAAAGGCAAGTAAATGTGCAATTAAACTGAAGAAAAAAAATATTAAGGCATTAAAGTTGTGGATGCCAGAATACTAAATGCATTGTCATTTGAACAAGACAGAGATGGCTCTAATCCAATAGTGACTGCAGTCTAATACATGCTGAAAACAGGTACCTGGTGCATATTTCAGGCCAGCGATGAAACTTACAACTGCAAAGCTGCTGTTATGAACAAATGAGACTGCAAATTACAATCTCTGTGTAAAGTCAACGTGCTAACAAGTGTGCACTGAAATGTGAAAGAACTCTTAACTGTTGTTGCCCTAAGTTTTCAACCTTCTTGCAATGAGTTGACACTAGCATGTGGAAACAACAAGCAAGCAGCCAACACACAACTCACATTGGACAAGGATCCCCTGAAGTCTCTGGGCGAAAAGGATGCGAGCCTTGTCCAGTGCTTCTTGGTGGTCCTTCTTCTCTTGGAGTAGACGGCGGATGTGACCGTTGGCCGTTTGCAGCATCGAGTAGAACTGGCCTGCATTGCGCTTGGTGCACTCTCCACGGTCCAGCCACACTGTCAGCACTTGCACTGCCTTTTGGAAGGTTTCGTCCCCTGCAATAAAAAAGGCCGCCAGCTGTTCACAACTGCAGGCACAAAATTTTTTTTTTAATATCGGAAGCTTCATAGGCACGTACGTGGTTGTCCATCGAGAAGCTTAACTACGATCTCTGCTTAATGACGGTCAGCACACAGGAATGCAAATATAGAAGGATAGAAATAAAAGCATGAGACTGCATTTACCTACTCTTGAGTTTGTTTTGTGTAAGCCGATTATCCCAAATCATCCTTTCATGACTGCATAGTCTGAGTGATGACAACCAGCTGCTGTCAAGACTCCATCATTAACTTCGTGTTCCTGGGGTGACGTGCATTTCAGACACAATGTAATTGCATAATCACAGGGACGGCTTCCACATGCATAGACTTTGTTGGTGCCATGTAGCTGTGACTAAATCAGTATTATGCAATGGGTTGTTCTTTAATCATTTGTTTCTCAGTCATGTAGCAGTGGTGCTGACAAGCATAAACCCAGCAATAGTGGATCAGTTGAAAGCTTATTCCTAAAGCTACAGAGTTGCCATATTACCCAGATACCCACTACGTGATGCTCATAGAGATTACAGTACTACAAGTCCCATGATGTTTAATAAACATTCTAACACCAAACCAAACAGGTGAATTTGAGAGGAAAGAAACGTATAGGTTCACAAACATGGACACACATTCTCCATCACACAGGCAGAAACGTGCTAGTCACCCACCTTTGAGCCGCTCGGTCAGCTGTTGGGCCTCATGGTCTGAATAGTGGACGACAGGTGGCGGCGAAGGCGGCCGCAACCGCTCACGATCCAGCCGCTCTCGGTGACGCTGTTCGCGCTGCAAGGCTCGCTGGCGGCACTCCCACTCGTACTGGTCATCTCGTGCCTGTGCGAAGTCCACGTGCAGCCTCCCTGTGTGGCTGGCCTCCTCTTGGTCTCGGATTTTCATCCTATATCCCTGGACCAGAGAAATAAGCACTTCAGCATCAACTCACTGGTGGCAAAAACTATACGCAACATAACTTTTCTTCACTTACTATGATGGCCACAAAAGAAGTCAATGAGAGGCTTGCATATATTCCTGCAGTTAATGAAAGAAATTTAGCCACTACACTTGAATATATAATATTTTGTATGATGTGCACAGTGTGACTGCATCAAAATGCTGATTTAAAGGAACTGATAAAGAGAGACACTAAGTTAATGGTTTAGACTAGTTCGATGAAACGTCTATCGTAGATAATTTCCACAATCACAGGTCCGTAATCATATGAGAAATGAAGGTCAAAGTACAGTTAGCCTCAATTTCATACCGAAACTCCAACAGCAGTACGTCAGTGTGACCACCTAGATTCCAAAGTACCTTTTCTTATTATGGCCCATGTTGGCTCAATGAAATTTCCTGAAACTTGGCATGTTAAGAACATGGTTCTGTCGGAACAAAATTTAATCCATTTTTACCGATAGAACACTCAAAGCGATTCTTTAACTGCACTCCAGTAATGCAAGTGACTGCTTCATAGTTACGAATGACCAAACATACCACCAAGACTAAGTGACCTCCTATTTCGTTTATGTTCCGTTACAAAGCTTTCGCAATAAGCTCAGACACAAATTTGGCAATTTTTGCAAAGTAATTTTAGATGCTAAAAGTTGTGCTGGCCATAGCGCAATTCAAATTAGACTGACCTGAGAGTGCAATGGCACGATCCACTTGCTCTTCGGTCTCAAAGCGGATGTGGCAAAAGTTCTTCTTGCTCATGCGAACTGTGGTGATGGTGCCACAGTGCTGGAACACCTCTCGAACCAGTTCCTCTGTCGAGCTCTCGGGCAGGCCACCCACAAACACTGTGCGGCAGCCCGGGGGTCGCTCTCTTGTAGCTGGTGGTGGCATATCTGCACGTGCCAGCAGTGGAAAAGTGCTCGATATGCCGCACTTGTGAATATGCAGTCAAACACACTCAGGTTTCCCCCCAGAAATTTTTTAGGGGTGGACATTTTGAGAGCGGCGGTGGGGGGGATGTTATGTTTGGGAATCTCAGGTTTTTAAGCTTCCTGTGTTCGACACAAATCCACACTGGATTTCTGGCCACGCATTTGTGACATCTATGACGAACATAGAAAATGGAAACAAAAGCGCTTGTGTTCTGGCACTGGCACGGGAGTTGGCGATGTTTGAAACTACAAGGCCAGGTGTTCAGACTCCTTTCCACATAACCAGGTGGAGGGAGCCACGGCTCGCTGGCGTTGCGCATGCACAGATGCTATTTACTGGTTTCTCAGGCGCACATTCGGAAGGACAAATGGAGCGATGGGCGGTGAAGTGAAGTGGTGGGGAGAACACTTCACTTCACCACGTTCAGTAATAAAGGTTGCAAAAGAATTTAAAGCCTTTAATAAATTCGTTGCAGCGCCAATTTCAGTGATGCCATATTCAAATTTATGGGAGTGCTCAGTCCGCTATGGTTTTGCTAAACAGCTTCAAAGCTGCGTTACGAGAAAAATTCGGTCAAATGTCAATTGTTTCTGTTTCACTGTATGCTATTCCATCCCACACGTGTTCAGTAAACATTAGTTGCTGTCATGCACCACTGTCAAAACACTGCTGGAACGCTTTGAAACAACCAGTCAAATAAGCTATGAACAATTTACCAAGGTAAAATGCATCAGACGGGTTATAGTTTTTTTTAGTTCATCCAGAAGAAAAGCACATGTTTCTTCACTATAGTGCTACCTGAAGGCAAAAGGGTTTCACTAACGTTCAAGGGGTACAAGTTATTCTTCAGGCTCAAAAGGGCAAACACTCACTTGGTTTTGGAGGATACAGCACACAGTTTGGAAACCTCAGCAGTTCCTTCACAGGTGCATTTGGGCTGAGAACGCTGGCTGGAAGTATTCCAGGTCCAATTTCCGGAGGCGGCCCTAGGAAACTGAACTGTGGGCACTGCAAGCAAGTGAAGCACTTTACTATGTTGTCATAACTGTTTCACTCCTGCTGCCTTCAACTGCACAAGGAACAGAAAAATATGACTACATGATCTGATAATACATAACAGTGACAAGTCAGAAGACCACAACAGCACTGCGGCTGGCAGCTATATAATGACACCAAAAACTGTGCTAACTGCTCGGCAATGCCACACCATAAAAAGCTGGGAAATCTAAATGCACCAAATTTTTCCACGATGAAAAAAAATGTGATGTGTTAATACTCTGCACACGTGGGAGTGCAGAGTATTGTCATGCCACACCTAATTAGCAAACAAGCAATTGCTACTGTAGAAGTGCACCAAGACACCACTATTATGTTAGTGCTCCGGAAGGGGTCTGTTTCTTTCTGACAGACTTGAAGAAAAGATCAGGTCCATGAAAACAGGCACTACGTCATTCCTCAACTAATTTACTGCGTTAATTACCACACAAAAGGCAACACAAAGAAACACAAACAACTTAGTATTGCTACTTTCGTTGTTTGTGCCCAAACCAGCACAGAAAGGTGCCTTACTGAAGGGCATTTACGTATTTGAAAGAAACTGAAGTGTCAAGGCCATCTTTTCTTCAAAATGCTTTGCATGTTTACCACTGGCGTTGCCGGGGGAGTGCGTCCAACACTGCCCCCCCCCCCTGCCCAAGTTTTTAAATTTTGCACGCGTATATAAACATGCACACATACAAACACACCCCGTACGAACATACATAAAGGGCGGTTCAAACCACTAGAAAAAAATTTCGGGCTACACCCCTAATGCTTACCTGACTGTAGCTAGAGACGACTCCCATAAGAGCAGGGTCTCCAGGTAGGCCAATAAATGGGGGAACACCCCATGGTGCTGGACTGCCCATGAGGCTAGCCAATGAGGGAAGGCCAGCGGCTCCTTCAGCTAGACCAGCAGCAAAGCTCCCAAATGTGGCTCCCACAGGACGTCCTATGCAGAAACATGAGAATTTTCATTTGTTAAAGGCCAACTCCGGCGATTTTTTGGCCATGTCAAAGTAATGGTGCTTTTATGTTCCTGAGACGCTCCTGTTACGGGCCCGATAGCAGAAATACTCGGTAAATTGGAGAATAATTTTAAATAAGCACAAAAGCGCAACACCGAAACTGAAACCCAACCGAGTGTACTGTCTACGTGTGACGTAGACATTGTTACGAACGAACCGGAAGTCGTGCAAGGCATGCCGGTCACGCCGGCGCAGAGTATGAAAACTGTGACAGCCGGCACGACCAGCGAAGCACCGGCCAAACCAACGCTGTCTGTCGCCTTGTGCACAGCAGACGCTCGCAGTAGCGGCCGAAGCGCCGAAGTTAGCGGTGCCCTCGGCTGCGTCACTTCCGCCGCCTTCCCGATACTGAAGTCACAGACGTAATGTTGTCAATAATTGTGGCAAGCCAGGAGGGCGTTTGCAGACAATCTTTAAAATTCATTTGCAAACAATCTGCGCATGTCTCAAGCCTGTAATTTGGCATAAATGATGGAAACGTGCAAAGGAACGTACCCAGCGAATTTCATTGAGATCCATCGACCTCGAAAAATCGCCGGAGTTGGCCTTTAAAGGGACAGACAACTGCTCAAAACTCGAGTTTAGATAACCCCGCCAATGGAAGGATTGTATATCGTATTGGCTAAAATGAGCCCTGTTTTTCTCATTAGACGCGGATTTATATTTTTATTTCTTCACTAAAGTCACTTTTGGCACCTCACGCAGCAAAAAAGCGAAGATGCATATGATGGCAATCACGTGACCTTTTACTGATGCCCATGGTTAATGGCCTCTATATAAGTGTTGAAATACAGTACACTTTTTTATTGTAATTTTTCCCAACCTAAAATGTGCCGATACACCTTCATTTGTAGTGAGCAAAACAGTGGCACCACCTTCGCTTGACGTATGTTCCGATACTCACGTACAGCAGTACGTGGCCTCCGCGATTGCCAGTAGTCCCTCAGCTAACCTTTATGCTGGTCGTGGCCTCCGCGGTTGGCTCCATTGACGGAGCTAATCGCAGAGGCCACAACCAGCATAAAAGTTAGCTGAGGGACTACTGGCACCTGTAGACAAGTTGGAGAAGTACCACAAGCGCCTGGCCCGCGAGGCAGTAAAGGGATTTCACGTGACGATGAACGTTCGGAAAATTATTCTACTGGCTTTTTATATTAAAGAACGGTTGAAAATGGTAAAATTAGGGTGGTTAACCACAGTTGCACTCACTCCTGTGAAAGTAGAACATTGAGCATAATGAACAGTTTGCTGGGAAGGCTATCGGAATTGCTATCCAATCTCAACGTTGCTGGAGGAGGCACTCAAAATTTTTTGCCGGCTCCTCAGATCGAAAAATTCTTACAAAATATCCACGCGCTCGGAATCAACCACTGCATGTTTAACCACTACTGAGGGGGAGCTTTTCGCTGCGCCGTAAAAAATTTGGTCGAGGAAAATGAATTCTCAGTCTTTTAAAGATATTATGCCTGTGTGACAGTGAATTAGAATGTGATCCGGCAGGTGCAGGTTACTGGCAGGCAGCCTTTTGGCATTTTTTCTTCACCACAAAGCCAATGACTTTGGTAGGTTGAAATATTGGTTATTGAAATAGCATGGCGTGTGTTTCTAGTAGTCTTGAAATAGTAAACACACTGAACTTCCGAATAGCCGCCCTCACTCTTTCTAAAATAAACAAGTGGAGCTATGCAGCATATCATGAAACAATTGCAGAGTGAACTACCGTAAGAAGTCTCAACATGTCTGCATTTTTATTGTCAATATTAACGTAAGCATCATAGTCCCCTGAACAATAATGAGTACTAATAATAAGGAACAATGATGCTGGGCACACTGGAAATGTATCCATACTTCAAATTACACCACAAAAGTAAAAAATATATATATAGGGACAAACATTAGCACTTGTCCACTGTGTCTTCCTCTTTGGTCATCATTGTAGTTTCGCACTATAAGTTCAAGTGGTATGCGTGAATTCGGCAATGTCATCACTTTTTATGGTAGAACAGAGTGCTTACATAAAAGAAGAAAAGCATAATTTTTCTAAAGACAAATATACGATCACCATATGCAAAATAGGGTACCAAAGCAATTTAATTTTCAGTGATTATAATTTTATTGCCACTATAGTCCTCACTATACTGTATAAATAGGCACATGGATTTATGCTCACTCTCTTGTAACCAGGGCCTACAGCAGTTAAAAAAGAAAGCAAACAGGACAGTGTATTTGAAGCCATGCACTGTAAACCCTGACACATGTCATCCAGATTGATGGCCGTATGAACGTGAAAGAAAGTTCACTTCGATGAAGCATTAAATCAACGAAACTGCCGCTTCTTTTGAACTTTGTCGTGCTATCAGTTTTAAGAATTTTAGCGAAACAGAACCTGTCGAGCTGTCCTTACTCTTTGCAAAGCCCTTATGTCCCCGTTTTAAACCACTGCATTTGTATCTATCGCTGATGGTATTTGTAGAATAAAAATGTCGAAACATTTAAACATTGTAGGCAAAAGAAACATATATTCAATTGTCAGATTAGTAATAACAGTAATAACCCTGAATGAAAAAAAAAGAGGAGAAGCTGTATTTTAAGTTGACCATTGTATATCTCCTTCGCCAACAATGTTTAAACATTTGAACATTTTTTATCCTACAGCTATCACCAGCACATGCAATTGCAGCGGTTATTATTATTACTAGTTGTATATCAAAACTACAGTTAATGTTGTGATGCATCTTCGGTACATATTTTAGGCAGTAAAAATGCCAGAATTGTAACAGAAAAATCTCTACATCACGTCTAGCTGTTTATCGATCGATAAACATCAAAAATACGAACGACCAGAATTGCGCACGAAGGCCAAGGCACATTGAAGGGGCGCAAAACGTTAACGTCAATAGAACACGAGTGCAGCGCGCGCTAATGCACGTGAACAAAAGCAAGAAAACAGTAACGAAAAATCGATAGATGAATGAGGATATGAGCTCGCGCGGATACCACCAGGCGGCCATGTAAGTGGTGTAAACAACAGACGTACGGCGTGATGCGGGCGGCTGCAACTTGACTACGGCGATCGAAACTTCTGCGCCGAGCGTAGAAGTACGGCACTCTTTATATCTGCATTACCTGGCAGGGTCGTGACACGGATAGGTATGAAATACGCGGTAAAACAGCCAGGTTTTCAGACGCATTTCATGACACACGATCGCAATAAAATTATAAGAGTATTCGCGAGTTTGACAGCTGCAGCTCTCAAGCGAGGGCCGCCTTTGAATTCGATAGAGGCACCACTCGCATAATAAATCTGTCAAGTGCTCACCGAGCCCTTCGGGTGCCACAGTTGTCTTGATTCGTGCCGCAAATTCCAGCGGCGCATCGTTTGTTGCCGGGTCTACCGTGCTTGAAGGCAGGACAGGAGATCCCCCACACACCGCCGCTGCCGCCGACATCATCTATAAACAGATATTCAGCGGGCTATTTTAGTAACCATGCAGCATGCTACGGGAATGGGAAGACGAGGGGAGCGAGCCTTTTGTCATCTGCGCATGCATCAGTGCCGATAGACTCAGCTTACCTTTATGCGTCGATCGGGCACAGGAGAGCAGTGAGTCGCGAACGCTTCTATTTCACGGACCCATCAGCGAGTATGCGGGCGCGTGAAGGAGGTCTTTAGCTGCTTGATCAATATCGTTTATGCACAGCAGACGCTCTTGCCGCAGTTGAAAACTAAACTCACTAAACTCCCGCAGGAAGCACATCCGATACGCTAGTGTGACCGGCTACCGCGTGGGAGCGCGCCCTGCCACCCCGGCTTTTGTTTCACGAGACTATTTGAAAATTATAAAGCGAACACAACCTAAAAAACAATTGATTTCAACGAGACTGTCATACTCGTTAATAATTATTAGGCACGCGTCTCTCAATAACGAGTTTTTATTCGTATCGAGATTCGCTGCGCTAAGGGCAGCCAAGCGACCAATCAGCTAAGCACACGATTTTTTGTGTACAAGCAGTCGACATCGACTCGGGCGATGAGCTGTACTTGCGCTCGGGCAGTGGGATAGAAATTATGGTCTAGTATTTATTTTAATAAATTGCATCCTTCGCGCGCTCGCTACGGCCAAGATGACAGGCTATCCTTCGGCGTACAAGCTCGTCTCCTACCTCTACCTTCTCGCCTGGACGACGAGACGGCTGATCGGCAAGTATTTTCATTGTGCACCGTGGTTGGGGTCCACCATCCTAATTACGATCGGATCGCACGCTTTTGCGGGCCGGCGCTTGCCTTGGAAGGAAGCTAGCTTGCGCGTTCAACTTTTAAGTCTCTGCTCTAACATCGGACACGTCTCTTCTTCGTTGGCATCGTCGTGCGCTTGAACTGTGGGTTTAGTGTCAAATCATTCATGCCGCAACGTGCGTCTCGTGCTACTTTCACGGTACTCGACAAACGATAGGCAGTGGAGGTGTTGCATCACTGCATTGCGCGAACCTCGAATTTGGGACGTCCGACACTTTCGCCGGACCCGATCGCCTTGGAGAGGGGTCGTTTATTGAGCGCACGTGTTTTTGATGTGCGAGATTACGGACATCTGTTCCTTCGGAAACTATAGTGGACCTGCCCGAGGCGCCTTCAGCTGACTTGTCCATTGACTGTGTACTTACCTTCCGATTTTTATGGCCTGCCGCGCAGGTGTTGCAGGCATCACCCAGGCGGAGATTGAGGGGCATCTTGAGATGGGACGACAACTCATGTCCAAGGGACAGTACGCGGACGCCTTGTCTCATTACCACGCGGCCATCGGTAAGTTACTGTTGTGCACGAACGCCGTATCTTAGCGGGTGTACGTTCGTACGTTGGCCTTGTGTACTACGTTACAATGCCGTCTCCGTGCTACCTATGTGGCCCATTTGTTAATGGATTTAGTGCTTTCAGCGGGTCATCAAGACACACTTTCTTTTGTATGCAGCAGACGCGTTTTTTTTTTTCTTGTCGGCCATACTGACAGCTTCTGCCGAGCTTGCTGGCACACCTCCTTATCACTTGGTCACTCCAAAAGACGATGATTCATCTATGTAACAAGAGGTGCCTTAACTTGGAGGAGATTGTGTCTTCTGCAGGCTTCGTGATATCTCCAAAGAATCCTTTTTACTCAGAACAAAAGATTAAAAGTTACACATTTCGGCACTAAACATTTTTAAATCGTCTTCACAACCACGCATCCAATGTTTTCCTTTGTCATCATAATCAGCTGTTTGTCACGTGGCATAATAAATCCTCATTATGATGCTGCAGTCATGTTATTTGAGGTATTGCACTGCTTAAAAAAAAAACTCATGGAACCAGGATACTTTCAGCATGCTAAATTGTGGTAAGCAACAAACCTGTACAAATCCGTAAGGCCTGAATTGGTTTTGCTGCGGAGAATAAGGGGGCATAATTTGCAATGCAATATAACACTGCATGCTAACATCACGGATATTTGGATTTTACTGCATGTTTGTTTGTAACAGCTGTAGTAATGGTTTTCTTCAGTCCTTTATGTAAGGATCACCTTTGACATTTGTAAGGTTTAGCATGTGCGGAACCATCTGCGGACAAGGTAATGCTGATGTGTCGTTACTGAAATACCACCACTTGCCGTTTACTGAGTGCTTGCCATCTCTCAGCCACAGATTCCTTAAAGAAATGCAATTAGTTGGGGCCATGTTTCAAAATATTTTCATGAGTCATTGTTTTCTTACTTTATAGCTTTCGTAACCATTTCCGGATGACCCATATGGTCATGTTTTTGTTTACATTTGGGCTTTAGTTAATCTGCGCGTCCTCATTCTTACCACAGATGCAGATCCCGAGAACTACCTAACTTATTACAAGCGCGCTACAGCTTACCTGGGACTGGGCAAGTCCAAGTCTGCACTTGAAGACCTCAACGAGGTCATTGCCTTGAAGCCAGACTTTCTTGCTGTGAGTATCTCGCTCCACTATTGCATTAGGTCCATGGACCCTGTGCTTATGGACATTGTCGCATACAAGCTGTTGTGCTATGTGTTTGTTTAAAATGGACGTATGTTTACCTTCTTTCTTTGTGACATGCAGGCAAGGCACCAAAGGGGTACAGTGCTCCTCAAGCAAGGGCATCTGGAGGAGGCCCACATCGACTTTGAGTGGGTGGTAAGTGAACTTTTTCTTTCTTTGTTCTCCCATTCATTCTGAAGGATAGGTAGCAGAAACAATGAATGAAAAGCAGGCAAAAGACAAGTGCACATGCATCTGTTAATGCTGTTAATTATTCATATTTGCTCAAAAGTACTCACAAATGGGATTTGGTCCTGATGTTTATTACAGCTAGTGTGTCATACTGTCACATTACTACTTGGACGGTATGTTCGTCTCATTGAACTTGTTACTTCTTATGCTCCTGACCTCTAGGAGCAGTGCTATAATACTGGGCTCGCAATGTGACTAATTATTAACAGCCAAATAATGTACCATTTTATTGACTTGCAAGCAGTCAGTCGGAAGGAAAATATATTATGCAGAAATGAACAGTGCACTTTCCAAACCGCAGGGGGATATCTCTTGCAGCATTGGGAGGTTTACAGATTTTCCTGAAACTGTCAAAGTACTGTTTCAGGCAAAACGATGTGTCTTAGGGTTGTGTAATGCATTAATATATCAATAAACAAGCTGTTGGCAGCATGTCAAACTCTACAGCAATCAATTTCTTCCAGCCACTCTTGGCTTAGTGATGTTGCCATGTTTAGAAGCAGATGGGTATGCACACACATTCATTTCTGCGCAAGCAGAGATAAAAGCAAGATTTGGTAGTTTTTATTTTGTGGTAGCAAGTTTGACTTGCCCGAAATTGCACGAGTCGAACTAGGTGGAGCCGTTTCGTTTGTAATATTCAATGCACATCTGTGACACCCGAGCATCATGAAGCAACTACTACTAGGTTGTATAAGAAGGCTTGCATGCATGTTATGTGTTTTGTCATATTCATCATGGGCATTACACTTAACAGCTGGCTCATCAGTCAATCTTTTGACTTACTGTTGCATGCTATCTCAGTTTTTGTGTGACAATGATTGGATGGTGAATGAAAGGCAAAGAGAGACTCCAATCTGTGACAAATCTTAGATCCAGCCACGTTTTGTGAAGCTATAGCATTCGTACATGACACTAGGGTGGGAAAATTATGACTGCCGTGATGGTTCTGCCGTTACATTGATAGTCTGGCATGGTTTTCTGCAGTTACGACTAGACCCAAATAATGGTGAGGCACATCGTGCGTACATGGCCATTGAACCTCTGAAGCAAGACATTCGTGTTGCACAAGAGATGATTGATGACCGAAACTACGTGGGAGCTATCGAAGTGCTTACCAGGGTGATTGGGGTAAGTGACCAGTTTGTCCTTCGGTGCCTTTGTCATACAATGTGTTATATGTCGCGATTCGATCACTGTGCTTACTTAACCCTGTCTACCCACCTTTCCTTTGTCACTGTGAGGAGCTGCAAAAACATATGCAGGTATAGTTGCTTATTACATTGCTGTGAACCAATACTGTCGCTTGCAAGAAATTTGCATTGGAGTGACACATGTAGGAAACATTTCACTAGAAGCTACTTCCGTGGAAGCCTGTGGGTAGTTTATTTTGCAGTGCTGTCAAATTGGCATTTGTTAGCTAAAGCATTGTCACCAAGACAAGTTCATGATTCGATGTTTAAATATATATACATATATATTGTGAGCACTTTCTAAAGCGTTCATACCTATTTTTATGTTTACTGACCAGCACATATAAGTAGCCGCATCTGCTGTGTTCTTTTCTTTTTTTTTACCTGATTAGCACATGTTGAATAGATGGTTTACGTGTTTCAAGATAGACGTGCCTAAGAGGGCAATGCGATAATTTAACCTGTCACTCTTCACTCTCATGATCACCTTCTAGGAGTGCCCGTGGGATGTGACTCTTCGGGAGATGCGCGCCCAGTGCTACGAAAACCTTGGAGACCTGATAAATGCCATCACGGACCTGCGGCCCACTACAAAGATGGTGCCAGACAACACTGCTGGCTTCTTGAAACTTAGCAAGCTGTACTACAAGATGGGGGATGCTGATGAGTCTCTGAAGTGAGTGGATTTTCTGTATTGTCCTAGTCTTTAATTTTTTAGGTGAGCATGCTTGTGCTTTAAGAAAGGCCATTAGGGCCCTAGGCTGGCTTGTACTGCATGAAGTCCGCACTAAACGCTAACAAAACTATTCAAGAGCAGAACTTTCTCATTGTGCTGTTCAATATTAATGAGAACTAACAGACAATAATGCCAAAGAAAGTATAGGGGATGTTATTCGTTGTAATTAGGACAAAGTGTGAAGAAAGTAAAGTGGAAGAAAAGATAACTTGCCGTCGGTCCCTGCCGGCCTTTCACTTGCTACACATTCTGTTAGCCTTTCACTTGCTACACATTCTATTGTCCCATCTCCTAATCCAGTGTCATTCGCGAGTGCCTCAAGTTGGACCCAGACCACAAGGACTGCTTCTCGCATTACAAGAAGGTGAAGAAGCTGGCAGCGCAGCTGCGTAGCATCCAAGAGCTGATTGGACAGGGAAGCTTTGACGAATGTGTCGACAAGGGCAAGGCGGCACTGCGCACCGAGCCTGACGTGCCTCAGATAGTGCAGCATGTCAAGGGTCGCCTCTGTCACTGCCACAGCAAGGCGGGCCACACGCGTGAGGCCGTCGACGCCTGCTCAGACGCGCTGCGCCTGAACCCGGAGGACACGCGGGCCCTGTGCGACCGGGCAGAGGCCTACCTCGCTGATGGGCAATACGACCGCGGTGAGCGGGTTCCCATTTTTTACACAAAACCTTCCGCCCCCCACAGTATAGCGCTTAATTATGACATTAAAATTGTGAGGATAGAAGCTAGTTGATATTAAACTACCAAATTTTTTTTGGCACATAGAAACCATCTACGTGAAAGGAACAGGACACGCACGAGTGCTAATTTGAAACTAATAGAGATTTATTAGTGTGTGCGGTATAGGAGTGCGCCATAAAATTTTGCTCACATTTGGAAGAATGCGGTACACTAGTCAACAAGGTGTTTTAAAGCATGAAATGTTTTTGTCCCTGTTTGACCAGGACCTTGCTTTCCTGTTAAAGTGAAGCACCCGTTTTGTACTTTTGCACAGCATTTTCTCAACACGAGTCTGCCTGCCGTTGATAGCAGATAACATTTTCAAATGCTTTTAGTACCTTTAGTCACATTTTTGTGTGTAGGAGGCAGTAATGTTTTGAATACGCGAAGAAGAGAACTCCAGTTAATTACGTCACTGGCAAGCATCATGTACATGAAAAGCTTCTGTTTGCAGGCAGTTGTTTATGGTACCGGTGGTGTTCTGTGAATGTCATGTGTATCTGTGCGTAGATGTCGAGCGTAATTTCATGCTCCCTATTGCACGCAGCATCCCACGACTTTCAGCAAGCAGCCAACATGGATGAGAATTCGTGCGGGCCGGAGGGCCTCAAGCGGGCTCAACGGATGGAGAAGCAGTCGCAGAAACGCGACTACTACAAGATTCTCGGAGTGAAGCGCACAGCACAAAAGCGGGAGATCCTGAAGGCCTATCGAAAGTTGGCCCAAAAGTGGCACCCAGACAACTACCAGGGTGACTCCAAGAAGGAGGCGGAGAAGAAGTTCATTGACATTGCAGCTGCCAAGGAGGTGCTCACCGACCCTGGTCAGTGTTTTCCTCCTTTCCTCTTTTGGTCATTTTGCGGGACGGCCATCAGTGCTGTTGTCATGCATATAGAAAGTCAATTAAATGTATTTCTCCAGTTGTAACTGGTTCGCAAAAACAATATAGAGTTGGTAGAGTAATGTGCCCCTGTTGCATGTGCCATGCAGGTTTAGATACTGAAGCAAAATCTCCATTTCACTTTCGAAATACTGCAAAGTTGTGAAAAAAGTGCGACACATATTCATGTCGTTATGCACTTGTGTGCATAGTGCATTGATATTCTGTCTCTAACATAGCCAATATACCTTAGCGATGCGCGGATCACATGCAAAAAAAATAATAAAATGAGTGGAAAGCAGGTAAAGCTAAAATCTGATTCCTGACTCCCAATATCCTTTTCGTACGAAACATCTGTAATTCACTGCCACCAACCACATTGCCTTCATTTTGTTTGAATTGGTATTGCTATAGTATTTAGTTTCACTTGTACGCTGTAGGACAAGCATAGTTAGCAGTGTATCGCACAAAAGTGAAAGAATGGTAACATCGTTCATTACCGATAAAAAGACTGTTAGACGTATGTCCTGAGGCCATCAGTAATTATAACACCTGCCTTAACCAATATACGCAGAAAGTGCAGAAGGCATAATCATTTTAAATTAATGTTTGTTTCTTGTAATGTTTCTTTGAATTCAAGCACGCCTTCTGTCAACATGCTCAAGAGAGTTACTGTTCGTGTATGCATATTTCCAGAAAGTGGGGTTTTCTTTTTTCTTCTTTCATAATTGTTCAATATACAGGGCACAGAAAGCCTAGGCCAGAGGAGACCCATTGTATGCAATTAATATTGCTGTCAGCAATGGAACACAATTTACTCAGGGAACAATGGGATGTAACACGCACTACGATTGAAGACATGCGCCGCTTTGTTCATTGGTATTCCCTGCATTTTGTGCATTTCCTTTGTCGGATTTTGCATTGTAGCATTGTTGCCTCCTTTTTGCATTACAGAGAAGAGGAAACAGTTTGACAGTGGTGAAGATCCTCTGGATCCCGAGTCCCAGCAAGGCAAGGGCTTCAATCCTTTCCAAGGTTTCAACCCCTTCGGCAGTGGCTCAGGCGGCGGCTTCACCTACAAGTTTGTCTTCAACTGAGACCTGGCGGTGCTATGAAATGGGGGGGAAAAAAACATGTTTTTCAGTGTTGTGCGTGTATGTGGCCTCTGCAAGGTGCGGCGTACATGCAATCGTGATACTAGAAAATACAGCGAAAAAAGAAAAGAAAAACCCCCGGATTTGCAGACCACTCGTGTCATAGACTGTTGCGCACTGGTAAGGACAACAAGTGTACAGACTGTGCTGCTTACTTCGCACTTCAGGAAGAAAAAAAGCACCACCGTGGGTGCAAAAAATCCACGCCCTGCAAGAGACGGAAGGGAAGGTGTCGAGTGCCACCGTCGCAGCAGTGTTGTCCTTCCAAGCTGTTCATTTTGTAAATTTTCTTTTAGTTCCGTGGGAACACGTTGCCATGCCACAAGTAAGGCTTTTGAGAAGTCCAGTGGCCTGTGTACAGTTAGAATTAATTAAATTTAAGACAAATTAGTCACTGTGCTTTATAATAAAGCAAGCTGACATCACCTAAACTGGCTGTTGCCAAGACTGCCTGATCTGACCTGTCGGGTGTGTGTGTGTGTGGATGCATTTTACCTCTTTGTACTAAGCACAGCTATTTGAAGCATCGGTGTATTCATATAGTGTATTCATATGTATTCAAATGTGTGTTGAGTACTTTTTGATGAAAATTGAGAAGCAATGAGTATGGCATGTAATGATTCCAGCATGCCAGGGAAAGGCAGAAAGTTAGCTGGGAAGATAAGATTAAAGGGGCCCTGCAACACCTTTCTTAGTTACATTGGAATAGTCTCATTATTTATTTATTTATTTATTTATTTATCAAATACCCACAGCGCCTTCATAGGCATTACAGTATGACTCTTCACGTATGACTCTTCACGAGTCATATGCCGCAAATATTTTTCGAATCCGTCAAGTCTAAGTGGTGTTACCAAATTATAGAGATCACGTTCCGCAGCTTTCTCCCTCAACTCAACGCCGCGAGCGCGCGGATAGCTAGGCACCGAGTCGAAGGAGGGAGCGCAGAGGAGCGAGGCTCTAGAGTCACTGTATATGCTACCTTATACAGCAACTCTACGAGGCTCCGCCCAAGAGCGCCGGCGGAATGTTTCTTAATTTTTCTCTCTGACGTCTGGGCGCAACCACGTGGTCTGTGCCGCCACTTCCGGTCGGCTTGCGTCGTTCTCGTCGAGCGGAGCCGACTGTGTATCGCGCGCGTCGCGCGTGCTTGAAAACTGCGCGTCGGTTTGGTAATGTTGGGTGTGCACCTCGAACGCCGTAGTGTTTTCATCGCTCTGCCATCCATGGAAGCAAACCTGCGCGGTCGTTTGGAACGAATGACAGCTGAGATCGGTTTCGGCCCATACTTCGATACACCGCCTCGTAAGACGGCACTGGCAGACGACCCCGAAGCGCCGCCATTACCGGACGCCAGCATTGTTATCGGAGACATGCTGCGCCCCTGCCTCGGTCGGTCGTGAGAACGTGCCGATGATGCAGTTCCCAGCTGACGAGGCAACACTCGAACGGCTGCCACTCTCAACGGCAACCGGCGATGGTCAAAAGCACAGAAATATTCACGTTTTCGGCACTGCGCACGGCGAAGAAAACGGAACCACGCAACTACGAGCAGACCAGCTGTCGGTGAGACCGGAAGTGCTAATATTAATGTTTGTTCGGCGTTTTTAACGCGATAACAGAATATAAACATACATATTATCTACTTATTGAACTCAAAATTAACAACGAAAGTAATAATGAGAGTGTTATCGTGATTATAACATCAGCCAATGGTGGAACTGCCGACAATCGCGTCATATTTTGCGGACTAATACATCATTTGTCGAGAGAAGAGGGAGCGATTTTCAGCTGACTTTGAGAATTTATTGTAAATTCCAGGCCGTGCGCATCGCTATAATATTTGGCTCGCGTGTTCTCGTGAGCCTCGACTACCGATCGGCAGCGCTTTTTGAGCATGCTCGAAAAGTGTTGCAGGGCCCCTTTAAGAAGTTTGTGGGGATAATGTGGTCGCAGCAAGCACAGGACCAGGTTAATTGGAGAAACATGAGAGGCGCCTTTGCTTTGCATTAGGCATAATGAGGCTGATGATTTCAAGCATTGCACAATTCTAGCCAGAAGACACGAAAAAATCACAGTACTCAAATTTATGCACAATATAGGTATGTACTTAATTCATAGGTGAATTATTGTGGGCAATTATCACAGTACTCAAATTTATGCACAATATAGGTATGTACTTAATTCATAGGTGAATTATTGTGGGTAATTAGAGCTGCTAGCAGCTGCACAGAGTTGGTTAATGTAAATTGCCACACTGACACATCGCGTGAGGAGCGCTTGTTTAATCATTTTCGCCGCAGTATATACGTGCAATGCGCGAAAGCTTACTAAGATTGGGAAGGGGCCCCAGCGCTTGTTCTTGCTACTAGTTGTCGCAGGACACCGCGTTTTGTCGCATGCATGCACCGTATAATTACAAGTGCCAGCACGATTGCCCACGTCAAAAAACTATTGGCAGTCATTCAGAACCGTATATGATGCATGCCAGCTTCCTTTTGTCGCCCACCCCCCACCCCTCTTCGTCTCCCCCGCTTCACGAACCTCCCAAATTTCGAGGTAGCCAGGCTGGCAGGCATGAAAATGTCATGCGAAGTGTAATTATAAATAGCCAGTGATTTGAAATCCTTGATCCCTCAACAGCCAACAACCCCCCTACAATCCCTGTTCACCTAGCTCCAGAAAACTTCCGAAATACCTTTTAAGGCGAAAGCCTTAGACACCTTAGATGCCACACCAAACGCGAAAACTGACCGGCGTCCCGCGTCGGCGCCCCCCATCGGCGGCGTCAACACAAGTGATGCAAAAAATCATCACGTAACGACGTCATGATGTCACAGATCGCTAAATTTTTGACGTAACATGGTGACGTCATCACATGACCACGTTGCTTGATCAAAGGTGGGCCAATCCCGGAGGCAGTGCAAAGCAAGGTGAGGTGCACAAGGCTTACAAGGCTTACAATGCCTCCGATATCCTGGAGGCATTGTGTACGTGTACGTGCCTATCATTTATATGGACACTACCGGCACGTTTCTGCCGCCGTGAGGTTCCGTATAAAGTACACATCGATAACATCGTCTCGCGCGTCGTATGTTCTATGTGCGAGTGAAAGCGTGCAAGGGCAACCGACGTTCGCGGCTCAAAGCGGAGGGGAAACGCGCCGGCCGTCTTTCGTCGCGCGATGGTAGCGCAAAAGGCCTATGCGTTTGGGTGCTGCGTGGCTCCGGCAGGAACTCCGAACTTTGCTCGGCAGGAAGCGCTCTTTACCTTGACATGGATCAGCAGACGGCTCATACCTTTGTACGGGCTGTTCTCAACGCTCGGCTTGCGATGAAGCGATAGCCAGCACGAAGGTCACTTCGTTCGCTGCAGCGGCCGCGGCCGGCGTTTTTGTTGTGTTACACCGAATTGGAATGCTATCCTACTTCGTAAGGATAGCATTCCAATTCGTTGATGTATCGATCGGATTCATCGATTCGCCCTTGCGGCGAAACTGCGGCTTCTTCCTTGTTTTTCTGTCCACTTCTCCGTACGTATAGGGTAGCAAATCGAGTGCAAGCTAGCTGGTTAGCATCGCTGTCTTTCACAGACCCCTCCCCAAACCAGAATCGGAGCTCGTCTCGGCGCACAGCGGGCCGCTCCCACGGGACCGAAAGGCCCAGCCTCTCAGCCGCCATCAAAAAATGAAACAAAGAAAAGGAGAATTGGGGTTCACACAGCACGCTAGTTGTGTCACCACGAGGGCCGCGGAGATTTTTACACGTATCGAGTCTGCAGTTACAAGGAAGAATTAAACGGATGCATCTGCGACCAGTTCCGAGAAAAAGAAAAAAAGCTTTAGATGCGTGGACCCTCTGGTAGCGCAACGGCATGCGTACGGATTGTCCGGTCATTACTCTCACCGATACTGGTTTTATACTGCGCTCGTTCGCCACGTAGGCTTCGCTCGTGATAGGCGAGGCGCTTTTAGAATGGGGTTCGTATATAGCGTTAGCGTTGTGTATACGTACGCTGTTAGGCAGCAGGCAGTTTTAGAAATCGTACGCTATAGGTTAGCGTTAACGTTTGCGGCCCGCTATTTCCGTCACTTGACGGGAGCCCGCAAGCGGTTAGCGTACGACGCATGCGCAGTTGCGCGAAAGCCAACGCAATGCTTTGTGTACGCTATTCTAAAACTGCCTAGTAGAAAAGGATACGCAAACGTACGTACGCTATTTCCGTCACTTAACGTGCGTACCCAGGAGGATAGCCTATGACGCATGGACAGTGGTGACAAACGCTAACTCAAAGCATTGCGTACGCTATTCTAAAAGTGCGTACCCAATTAAGAAGCGTATGGCGCATGCGCAGTGGTGACAAACGCTTACGAAATGTTTTTGGTGTGCCTCATTTTAAGACAGCACATCACGTGATAAGCAGCGCCCAGCGATCGATTACTCCAGGCGGCAGACATTACGTGGACGAGAGATACAATTGCAACATCGGATGATTAACAAACATTCGCAGAGTACCTTCTTGATTAATTTATTTACGGTTGATGTGGACATTTTGTGAATTGTAACCCTTGACCTCACGAGGCGTATAACCGCTTTGATTAAATCTTTAGGGTGATGTACGCCAGTTTGGAGACATTCATTCCTATGCGTGTGACGATACTTTTGTGCTTCAATGCAAAAAACAGCGCCTTGGCAAAAAGAGAGAGAGAGAAAGAAGTAGCTGGAGCAACAATGCATTTTATCTGTATAGCTTGATGGTGCACACCCAACATCCACGTCACCTTCACAGAAAGTTTAAGTAGCGACAACTGCCTCCTCTCTCAACCCCCTCTCACGCGCAGTCGGCGTCAGCCGCCATGTTCTTCCTAAACTCCGAGGACGGAGAAACTACAGAGAAACCGCGTAAAGAGGACCGCTAACGCGTTCACGACTGTTAACGGCCGCATAAGTGCAGACAATCAAATACGATCCCAATGGGGGCTCAACGCGCAACTTGTCGGCGTTAACCGAGTCCGTCCGCAGCTTTTTTTTTTTTTTTTGGCTACACCTGCTACGTTGTATCGCGCCGGGCTGTAAAAGGTGGCGATTTCTGAGCGATGTATTTGCAATATATTGGCCATGAGCTACCCTGTGTTTCGCATATGGCAGAAACGTGTGTTCCGCCGCCTCGAATATTAGAGCAACGCATGTATTGCGCTAGCACGTTTTAGAAGACCCGAGTCTTCGCATGCAATTTACGCGCAAAAATATTAGCCCTTCTAAATGAATGCTCTTCACAGCGAAGGCGTGAACACCGTTTACTTACTTTTCTTACTCTACGGCTCACAGCGGCTGAAAAGATCGTCGCAAAACAACGTGATCAGATATCTGCGCGTATTCAGGATGCTTTCAGCCATCACGCGAATCTGGAAGCTTCCTAAATAGTATAGATCAGTGGTTCTCAAATAGGGGACCGCGAAGCCATTTTTGGGGGTCCGCGAAACCTATCCTCGAAGTTCACGTTTAGTCCAAAGCTTTGAAAGCAGGCACACAAACACATTACTAACACCTACTTAAGTAGCGAGTCTTATGTACTTACTGTTAAAAATTTGAGGTTATAATCAGGAGCAGGTAAAAGTCGCCTTGTTGACTGTTCGCGGGGACATTAGTTTACGGTAGCCACGGAAGTTTACTGACTCTACAGTACATCGATATAAAATGCTGCGCATTCGTTTAAGTGAGGTCGGGGTAACAGCAGCTCGCATCTTCCTAGAGCCAGTTATTTTTGTCTGCTTGTGGTTAGCAATATATAAAAAATACTATGTCCATTTAGAAACTGCAGATACACTTACACATGAAGTTCGTAGGGCTACTTTCACTGTGAGTTATTGCAGAATAACTTTCACATCGATTTTGCATATGTCATGAAAGCAGATCTTTGCAATTCTGCGATGGAAGGCACGCGCCGTATTGTTTCAGAAACGCAAATGATTCCAATACACGAGGCAATACCACTAATGTGTGAGACAAAGCCTAATGCCACTAGATTTTTTTTCCTGCAAGGCGAGCTGTGAAGGCACCGCGAGTGCTATGAAATGCACATCGCCCGAAGCGACAGTCGCGCTATTAATTGTGCCGTAATGGATAGAGGTGAACACTGTATTAATTTCGGCCACATGGTATCCTTTGACGTGCGCGGATAAAGTAGAGCACAAAGTTTTTTTTATTAATCCCACTGAGCTTCCACCGGCAGTCTGCCACAGCGGCCTGAATCTAGCACGAGCCTTAGCGTAACATAGGAATCTATGTGCTGGAGGTTGTGGGGGGTGCTATATCACCCCTGTAAAGGCGACTGCCGTAACTTGGGCGCGGCCGCTGTGTTTGGAACGCACGTGCTTGGCGTAAGCCGAGGCGTTCGTCCAAGCTCAGTGATGCGCTGTCTGTAACCCGAGTTTACCGCGGTGGCGCCGGCATCGCCGCCGCGAACTAAGGCCGGCACATAGAAACAGGAGTGAGTCGAGTGAGTCTCCTTTGGGGGTGGCAGCGCGCGCGGATGGGCGACGGCCACGCTGGTCCGGGGGGGGGGGGGGGGGGGGGGGGGGGGGGGACGGTACCGCGGCTCGCTTCACTCGGGCCCTCGTGGTAAGTCGTGCCATCGTGCATCTGCGGCGCCGCCTTCGCATTTGTATCGTATTATGTTGTCTTTTTATATGTCTTATTGTATGTCTTATGTTATATTGTACTGCATGTCTTATATTGTCTAGAGTGTGTGATATGTTTCCCAGTATTCATTGTTAACGTGTTACGTGTTACAAATTCGGCCGGCGAGCTTTGCATATATATGTAAAGAACTGGTTAATAAACCTCCATGTTTGTTGCCCGACCGCGTGAACTGTGTCCGTGTGTTCCGAGGGCGGCGGCGGTTTTATCGCCTCAGACCCCACACTGGCGCCCAACGTGGGGCTCTTGGAGCTTCGGACGACAGTTTTCGCGGTTAGAAGCAACATTTGTGAGCCGGGTAAAGTAAGCCTAAGGGGGGGATTTTCATCGCCAGCGTCGGCGGCGTGCTTTTTTTGAGAGCGAGGAGATCGGTTGCTGTGGCGTGTTCGAACTTGTCGGCACGCTAAGTTTTTGTCTGTTCGCAAGCGGTTCATTTTTATTTTTAAGAAGGTCGTTGAGTGTCGGTACGAGAGTCACATGGTCCGCATCCTGGGAGAGCGAAGCATAGAGAACGTGGATGGTAGGCAAGCCCGAAGCGAGTGAGTATACGGAAGCCTCGTGGGTGGTCCGAGTTTTTCTGTAAATAGTTTTGTTCCGTCTCTTTGACTCTGGGAGACGCGGCTTGTGTAGCCGGGTGGCCCGGGGCCATGGGCGTCCGGAGGGAGGTGCAAGGGGGGGCAGCTGCCCCCCCCTTGGAATTTTGGATAATAATTTTTCTATGCAGTAGCAGTAAGCTACGCAGCTTGATTAGCACACTCCAGTTCCGCATATCCGCGTGAAACATCATTCAGGATTACCAGCCAACTTTGCATGTTACATACTGCTATGGACTAATCTTGCCGTTCATGTTACGGCAATGAAACAAAAGCTACCTATGCTGTATGCCCCCCCCCTCCCCCACCCTCTGCTGATGCACCCCCCTGGAAAAAGTTCTGGGGACGCCCTTGCCCGGGGCCACGGGTGTCGTTGCTGCTGGCATTGCGGCTCGACGCCGGGGGCGTCGTGACATCGTCCGGGACGGTGGACGCCGATCGCTCGTAAGCTGCTGTGTGCAGCGAGCGCTTAGGGCCACCTCACAGAGCTGATGTCTCCTCGCGGCTGCCTCTTCTGCGCCTGTGCGAGTGCTTGTTTTGGATGCCGGTTGTGTTGAGTGAGTCGTTAGGCCTAAGGCTTTGCTTAGCTGCCTGTTGCACGTGCGACACAACCCGCTGGATCGTGGCGTCGAGTTGTTGCACTCAGCTTCCCTCATTTTAGCTTGCGTGGCACGATTAAACTAAAAAAAAGGCAACCGTTCACGTGCATTTGTCACCTCGGTCACCGCCGATGTCGTTGCTAGCCGGACTGCACCGTTCCTTCGAGCGTGTACGCAGTGGGAGTTGTAACCCGCGGCTGGCTGTCTGCTGCACATCGTCTTCACCGATGGCCGACATGCCCCGTGACCTGCGTAGCTGCCTCCAAATCGGCGCCCTCGTTGAGTGCTGCCCGCAACCAGAAGACGTGTCTGCGCGAGTGACGCTCTCTCGCGCCGACGGCCACGTTGCCTTCGCGGTTCCGGGACTGAGGCCAAGCCAGTGCAGCGGTGTCGACCAGCGGCTGTATCGTAGTGCACGGACATTCTATAGGAACATTTACGCCACTTGTTCTTTCGTAGAGCTTGTGTAGCTGCTTGTTTTAAGTTTTTTCCGGGATATGTGTTTGATTTAAGGTTGGGGGATGTGGGGGTGCTATATCACCCCTGTAAAGGCGACTGCCGTAACTTGGGCGCGGCCGCTGTGTTTGGAACGCACGTGCTTGGCGTAAGCCGAGGCGTTCGTCCAAGGTCAGTGATGCGCTGTCTGTAACCCGAGTTTACCGCGGTGGCGCCGGCATCGCCGCCGCGAATTTAGGCCGGCACATAGAAACAGGAGTGAGTCTCTTTTGGGGGTGGCAGCGCGCGCGGATGGGCGACGGCCACGCTGGTTCGGGGGGGAACGGTACCGCGCCTCGCTTCCCTCGGGCCCTCGTGGTAAGTCGTGCATCTGCGGCGCCGCCTTCGCATTTGTATCGTATTATGTTGTCTTTTTATATGTCTTATTGTATGTCTTATGTTATATTGTACTGCATGTCTTATATCGTCTAGTGTTTCCCAGTATTCATTGTTAACGGATGCGGGGTGGCACACGCAACCCATTGCCTTCAATGCGGCGGCACCTCGGCTTCGCGCTACGTTTGTACGCGCAGTGGCGAGGGTGGTTGCGTGGGAGAGGGCAATGTGCCACTCCCGCAGCCCTCGGCTTCGCACCTCGGCTTCGCGCTACGTTTGTACGCGCAGTGGCGAGGGTGGTTGCGTGGGAGAGGGCAATGTGCCACTCCCGCAGCCCTTCGCGCCCTGCTCCCTGGCCGAAGTCGAGATGCCCCGTTTTCCCTCCTTGCCCTTTTCTGGAGAGACTCCTCTCCAGACCCCGAAGAACGCGCGCCGCGTCCTTGGAGGGGGGGGGGGGGGGCTCGGTGTCTTCGGTCTTGGGCGGTGTTATTGACCACATCGGACCCAAGCCGTGAGCACCACCGCCGCCATAAACCCCTGCAGCGCTCCGGCCATGGAGTGCGAACCACCGCCCCGGACCGGAGTGCAAAAGCAGCCACGCGAGGTGAGATGAGCCTTTATCATTCCCTCGACGTGTGCTTGCTATTTTGTTGTTGTTTCCCCCAGCAGTGCGGAACACTCCGCCTCTGAGGTGTTAACTTGATGTGCTTGCTACTTATTGTTGCGATTGGCATCTGAGGTGAATAAACACCTTCAGTTGAAAGACTTGTCTCTGTCCCCACTGGCCTGAAACCCGCCGCGGTCGCATCTCAACGCGAACCGCGGGATAGGGGTCACAGATCTGACTGTTAGGGCTGCTGCGTAGCACCTAGTAGCGAGTAACTACACTCCTCTAGTGCGCGGTGTGATCCAAACGAGGGACAGGTTCGCTCGCGCGGCTTGTTGTGTTCATGCTTTTGTTTCATAAAAGTCAACCCCTATACGTGTTACGTGTTACAAATTCGGCCGGCGAGCTTTGCATATATATATGTAAAGAACTGGTTAATAAACCTCCATGTTTGTTGCCCGACCACGTGAACTGTCTCCGTGTGTTCCGAGAGCGGCGGCGGTAATATCGCTCAGACCCCCACAAGGTGGAAAATATGCTTCGCGCTAATACTTTCTAAAAGGCGGTCGCAATAGATATGCATAATCAACGATCTTAAATGTGTCATTGTGTCAAATGTGTCATTGTGAAAATGTGTCAAAACTGAGGCGCTTACACGGGAGTGCGAACGGCCGAAACAGAACGCTGTCTCACCTGGTTTAGAAGAAAAGTGATACGTTTGTGTTTCAACGGTTCTGTGGACCGGAAAACAGGCAACTTATCTCGCACAGCTTGCTGGACTTCGTAGGTTTGAAGTTCTTCCGCCCTATTCTGTGCAGCCACGCTTTACGACCTCTCCTGTCGTGCTTTCCAAGAGGCACAGAAAAGAGCGCCAACCCTTCTCCCGACTGGGTGGAGCACCCGTAGCACAACAAGCAGGAATTTACGAAAACGCTCGTGTCGACCGCCGCAAATCCTTTGCACAGGCAGAAGACAGCGGGAAAAAGCATGTGCAATCCCCCGCGCTGCAGCGTACATGCGCCTGCGAGGTCCGCGACTCTATCTACTGCACGAGGCAAACGGGCGAACCAGCGTTAAGCCTGTTTCACATGCGAGCGACCGAGCGGCGGGGCCCGCGGCGATTGAGCGGCGACAGGACGCCCGGACGCGGCTTCGTTTCACATGCACCGCTTTTGCGCGGCGCGCGCCTCCCACTTCGGTGCTCGATTTTCACGCGCCTAAACCTTGAATGACAAAAATGTGCAGTGTATCAGAGTGCAATTAAACAACTTCAGTAGTCACGTTTATTTCTGTTCCAGCTTTCTTTTTTTACCACGCAAGTCTTCTTGCACGCTCATACACTTGGCCATGGAAAAGCAAAAGAAAGAATTGGTTTTTGTGTTTTTAAGCTTTCACAGTGCTTTCGGTGGCTCTTGCTCTCGAATGCCGCAAGGCGTTGGTGCGCCGTCTGGGCCGGCAACCATTGCAAACCCACAATGTCGTCGTCTGGGGGGCTCGCATTTGTCGTCTTCGGGGTACGTGACCATTGAAAAAAAAAAAAAAAAAAGAAACAGTAAACTACTCGAACGTGCTGGGCCAGAGTAGTAAAAAGAAAAACTGAAACAGCGACCAACAAGTGCGCAGTGCCGCAGGGTCCCCCTGTACGGACCTGTGTTGGTGGCACGATTCGATAAAGATACAAAAGAACAAAATGACACGTGCAAATGATTTGTCTGCTTTGGTGGAAGCGCAGTAGAGAACAACAAAAGGAAAAGAACGGCGTTTCTACACTGCCAGCTGGTTACAGTGAATGTCGTCTGCTAGAAAACCGATTTCCTCCAGGCGCACGCGCCCGCTCCTCGACTCCGCCCCTGCAATCACGTGCTCCCCACGTCACTGCTCTCCCATTGGGTGACCTTGGGCAGACGCTCTGCCGCTAGCGAATTTTTCCAACTCCGGCGATCTCGATCGCCGGCGCTACGAGCGTCCACTGGTCGCTCTAAAAAACCTGTTTTGGGGCTTCCGCGACGGCAGCTGCTCCGCTCTTGGAGCAAAATCGCTGCATGTGAAACAGGCTTTAGGAAGTACATGGCTACCGGAAGCCGTTTTTAACCGGAAACGAGCAGCACCCAATCACATTCGCCGACGGCGCAACAATGGTTTTCGCTACTTAAGAAGAATTACAGGGAAAAATCTAGGGACTTTAGCTTTACTAACTCAGCGATTACAGTTCGTCGGTTTCAGTATGTATCGCAAAGCAATTTAAAAGGTAATTGGTGAACTTCAGTTAATTTGTCGATTATGCATTTCTACTTTTAAATGCGAAGCATTTCTTGGCGAACCTCAGGCACTTTGGCCGTTTCTATCTACGTATCTATCTATCTAGCCGCCTACATCTGGGCGCTCTCCTGGTTGTCTCCATAGGTTGTAATGTACCAAAATTGGCATAGGAGGGGATCAATGTATGAACAACACGATTCACTGGTCATGACATGAATAACGCAAAATACCTGTCGCGTACGTCATGAAACCCTTTCTCTCAGTCACGTGTGGCACATACCCGAATACCAGAGTTCATGTGATGTGGGTATGTGCCATACAGAATCTCAATCAACACAGTAACCGCGAACATACACATTGACACGCGAAGAAAGTGATAACCAATTTTAACCAGTGTTTAACCAGTGTTCTTTAACGTGCACTGACACCGCACAGCACACGGGCTTTTATCATTTCGCCTCCATCGAAATGCAACCGCCGCGGCCGGGATCGAACCCGCGACCTTCGGCTAACCAACCGAGCATCGTAACCGCTACACCACCGCGGCGGACGCAATGAAATTGAGGGAGCTGAAGTTAAAAGAGACCTGGAAGACGCTCGACTGCCATCCACTCGTTCACGTGGTCCGCAACGTGGACCACGTGGATTACGCAAAAATCAGGGTCAGTGCTTCCTACAATAACTCTGCCGAGGGTCCATGAACCTCATTATTGCCGGTGACTAGAACATTGATTTATCAAAACCCAACAACGCCTGCTTCTTACACTGGATGAAAGACGGCTTGGATGTGAACAGGGCATCACAAGACCTCGTCGCCAGGTCCCGGGCAGGAGGCATCATAGATCACTTCTTCGTAAGAGGCATCCACGATTTCCACCAGCTGTACTATACCTTGCATTTCACTGCACTTAGACCCCTCGTAGCCGCGATCACAAACAGATTCGATAAAAAGTCCTGTCCAGCTGCTGGTGCTCACTGATCACCGTGATGATGACCTTGTTCAAGAACTGTCAAAAACCCCTTCCACACGCGCACACGAGTTCGTGAAACGTGCGTGCGTTGTCCGTCATAAGGGACAAGTGTAAGCACAACATCTGAAACGCAACTGTGACAATTGTAACTGAGTGTAACGTACGTGCAGGGCGCCTGCGCGTGCCACTCGGCTGAATGGCAAGCGCAGAAATTTTTCTGAAGAAAGCTTAGTTGCACGTAGCGCCTGTCCTGTGCATCTGTGTTCCTTCTTTGTCCTGTTCGAATTCGTGCTATCCAGTATTGAAGAATATAAGCACCACATATCAGCTTACCGCGTCTGGTGTTGGTAACACCCATGTTGTTGTTGGCATCGTTGCGCAACTGTAAACAACTGGTTATATAACACATGTGCGACTCTTCAACATATATGTGTGTATACCATTTGCACATTTCTCTACCGTCATTCCGCCAGCTTTTGCTCAATGTAAAAAATTACGCCACAGTCACTTTCCCGCGCACGCTTCGCATAACATCGATTCCCACGATACGTGGGATCTGCCGAATTTTTATGTAATCCGAATGGCATCGTACGCTTTTCAATAAAGTTCTCTGTATCTGTATGTAATCAAGATAAGGTAGAAGTAATTTAAAAGGCAATTGGTGAATTTCAGTTAATTTGTCGATTATGCATTTCTACTTTTTATGAAATCCGAATGGCATCAATGCATTTTATCTGTAGCTTGATGGCGCATACCTCAACATCCGCGTCACCTTCACATGCTTTACAAACTCAGCGGTCACAATTCGTCGGTTTCAGTATATATGTATCGCAAAGCAATTTAAAAGGTAATTTGTGAATTTCAGTTAATTTGTCGATTATGCATTTCTACTTTTTATGTAATCCGAATGGCATCGTACGCTTTCAATAAAGTTCTCTGTATCTGTATGCAATCAAAATAAGGTAGAAGTTTATGGGAAGACGGAATATTGAAGCGATGAAAAATCCTTGGAACACGCGGTGTCGCTGGATCGAGCCAACGTTTCTACAGGCGGGCTTGTTTTCTTCAAGGCAACCATTAGCTGCAACTGTCGAAACGTTCGCTCCAGCGACACCTTGTGTTCCAAGAATTTTTCATCACCTCTTATGTGTGTAATGTCCTCCGCCGCGTGGAGTAATCGAGCTCAGAGACTCCGAATAATCTATAGCCGTCGCCGACGATCTCTAAAAATTGCGTATGGCACAAAAAAAGCAAGAAAGATAATATATACGCAGTTGCACTCTCAGTCGTAAAAGCTCTGGGTAGTGCGGAGCAGCAATTCGCCTGCCCTCCGGCGACGCTGCGGTCAAGCGTGGTCGAGTGTCATTTTGAGCTGTGTATCCCATGGCAGAAAAAAAGATGGCAGATACCTCCGTTATAGGAATCGGTACAACACGTGTACGAAAGTGAAACCTGTCGTCACAGAAGTAGTTTATTGTTTATAGTGCATTGGTATATGAGAGCTTGTACAATGTCTGCTGTTGTTTGGAAGATTGATGTGGACGCGTCGCACTCACGTTGACGCCTAGTGGCGCATCTCCGTACCGACGTCCGAATAACGCCCATGGTCATGATTTAACCCTTGCGGTAGCTGAAGTTCTTAACATATATACATGGACACCGCATATGGTGAATCCCGCGCAAAGATGGCATCAACAAGCACATAATAAACACTGATACTCGATATGCACATCTTCAAAGCGTCGTGAAACGCGAAGAGAAACGCTATACGCGCGTCGTGTCTACCCTCTAGCCTTGCCGTTAATTCTCATAGAGCGAGAGTGGAACGCGGTGCGACAGCCAGGCGAGCGTCGGAGAGCTATTTTTCAGTATGCTATGAGCGAGGCTTGGGCTAAAGCCACCACCTGCCGGTGTGTTAAAGCGTTGACGAAATTACACTTTTGGAAACGTGCCGAATGGGATGGTCGTAGCAACGGCGCGTTTTTAAGGACGATAGTCTTTCTTGGGATACTTCAACGCAAAAATTTTGGTCTGTCTGTCTGTCACACGATTCAGCCACCCGGCCAAAGTTTAGGCACTTTTTGTTTGTTTTTTTCGAGCCTGGTGGCACAGATGTCACCGCCTCGTTATAAAGGGGACGCTAATAGTATCCATCCATTAAAGGGCTTTACCATCCATCCATCCATCCAAGAGCACTGTGAGAGGAAAGTGCGAAAGATAAAAGGAGCGTTCAAGTAGCCTCCGTAATGGGTTTGGCGGTATCTCAGTGGGCAAAACCAACGCCACCTAGAAAAAAAATATTCTAGAGGGCGCCAGCCATCGTCGCGGACCGAGAGGTCACGGGTTCGACTCCCGTCAACGGAACTTCTTATAGTTTTCTTTGCCATTTGATGGCGTTCATTTTGCTGACGTATTTCCGTGATGAAAATGCATCATGAAAATCTTGGTGGACCCCGCCATAAAACAATTTCGTGTAAAAAATTTCGGGGGGGGGGGGGGGGAGGCACGGGCCCGGTGTGCCACCCCTTGGCTAAGCCACTGCCGAGAGAGTCCATACAATTGCTATTGCAATAAAACAGAGAAGTCATTGCTTCAAGCAGCCGCAAAGCGGGGTAAAAACAAGATGTATAGAGACCGAAATGTAACGTTTTAATGCGCAACATTATTTGGTGGCAAAATCGTGTCTAAACGCAAGAGGCGTGACACCTTTCCGACAAAATGCATACGGGTCCGTAAAACGTAAATAAATTCGGGATGGACCAAGCTGACTTTGGGAGTGAGCCTAATTTTGGGGTCGATGTGGAGGTAGGCAACATATGGGCCAGCATACAGGAGAAAGGCGCCATTAGCCGGCCAGCGTAGACGGCCGAGCGTCTCAATACGCGCTTTCTGTTGCTTATCGGACATCGCAGCCCCGCGTAGAAGCAGAAATATTTATTGCGCAAGTGCTGGCTGCACACGCGTGTTGTAGCCGATGGCTGTTTACAATTTCTAAGTTTCAAAATCCAAGCTTCACGCCCTGAAGACACGTGGGTGGCACACCGGTCAGGACACGTCAGGACACCACAAACGCCGGCGTTTGTGCAGTGGCGTAGCCAGGGGGGGGGGCACACCGGGCCCGTGCCCCCCCCCCCCCCCGAATTTTTTTTTTTTGCTATTGCATACTGAGCCCAAAATGACACTTGACCACATCTGCCTGCCCGGCCCCCACTACAAATCAAGGAGGTGCCCCCCCCCCCCCCCGAAAAAAATTTCTGCCTACGCCCCTGCGTTTGTGGTGTCCTGACTTCTTTCTTGTGTACGTGTTCGCACGCCCTGTCTTTTTAGAATTTTAGAAAAAGTGAAGATCGTGCACGATACTCCAAGCCAGACAACTAAGGTACCACCCGTTTCATGGCCGATCCCCCGCGGTGGGTTGCGCCAAGTAGCTGAGGACCAACCAACCAACCTTTGCAAAGATACCTTTGCAAGATTGGGCAGGAGCGAAAACCTAACTGCAGTGTGTGTCACACGTCTGAGACTATTCACCACATCCTGTGCGTGTGCCCTCAATACGCGACCGAAAGACAGTCACTTAAGTGCGTCGTAGATCGTCTAGACTCCCGGTCTTTTTCGGAGGAGAAGCTTTTGGGTGCCTGGGAACTTGCAGACCAGGCCCAACGTTTAAAGTGCCTCTTGAGATTTCTCAGCGATACAGGTTTAGATGCTCGTCTTTAGAGCATGTGCGGTATAAAGACTTTCGCGCGTGTCCTGTCCCCGTGCAGGACAGTGTGTACAGTGACTCGTTGTGCCATACCATAGTCACCTATCATCACACCTCCCTCTTTCTCTTTCTCTTCCCTTTCCCCTTACCCCCGTGAGGAGTAGCAGGCTAGAAAGCCGCTTTCCAGGCTGACATCTCCTCCTTCTTGTCATTAAACATCTTCTTCTTCTGGAAGCGCTCGCTCTCGCGCTCGCGCCAAAGAGAAGTCTTCTTCCTCTTGTTCTTCGAGCGCCTTGATGATGATGCTAATGAGGAAAATTTCAGAATCGCAGCATATCCACGAAGTGAATGATGACGAGTGGGCGCAGGCAAAACCACATATAAAAATTGAAAAAGAGGAAGCAAGCGAGAAATAGAGAGAAAGAAATAAAAAATAGGAAGAGAAATAGATATAAAGATAAATAAAGAGAAAAAACGAAAATAGAAAAAGAGAGAAGGCAAGAAAGAGGAAACGGAACAGAAACAAAGAAGTCTGCCCAGCTCCGCACTTCCTTCAGGCTCGATCAGAGGAACTTGCATTGACCTCGTCTTCTCAAATTTCAGGTTGGACCCATACAAGAACCTTTGGCTTTACATTTAAGTTAACCGATCATAAGGCGGTCATAATGAAAGGAAAATGCCGGCCACACCTCAACACCATTAATAAACAACTTCGTATATACTGTACACACGTGTTACTTCTTTGCGTGATCGAGGGGGCAATGTACGGGGGATTCACGGTTAATGATCACCCGGAGCTTCGCTCACTCGTCATCTTTCACTTCGGGGATATGCTGTGATTAGTTTTCTTCTTTTTTTTCCCTTATAGCACAAATCATGTCATGACCAGTGAATGGATCACCATCGTCATCATCCTGATTGGCCAATGGTCGATCGAGGCCAAGCGTGGCACGCGACACGCGACTGCAAACGCCGACACGTTGACAGTACAGAAGAAGAAACGCACGAACGACTTCGTACGCGACGTGCAAGCCGTGAATAACACTGCGGCTTTAGATTAAACATCTTGAAGAACAAGCGTCGACGTCCCGTCGTCATGGACCGTTTGTTCCGTTCGACCGACTCCAGCGGGTACACAACGGACGGCAGTTCCTGGTACCCTCGGCGCTTTTTCCAAAGCTCCGAAGACTATGCATCGAGGAAGTCAGATTACGCTGTCCTCTTCGTGTTCATATTGACCGTCGCGCTCCTGCTGGCCACCTTTGTGCGCAGCTTTCGTGAAAAGCCCATAAACATTGCGTCGCATCCACACGAATTCGCCGCAAGGCCTCAGCTTCCCAGCCAGCTTCTTGCCACCGCTCGAGCCAGTACGAAACGTATCGCACCGCTGCGGCGTTCGTCAACGACACACGATGCTGGACCACCTCAAACCGCGACTCACCCACCATTCACTGAAACCGCAATCCCTGACGACTCCGCTACTACTATCGGTTCGTTTAAGCACACCGACGCCACAACCTCGTATACCACTAGCACCACCGCCGAGTTCGAGCCCACCTCGAAACAGACATCTGGGAAGAAATCTTACACCCGTGTCTGCCACGGCAGCGGTTGTGCGCAGATAGCGAGCGAACTGGAAGCATTGCTTGACGACAACGTTGATCCTTGCACCGATTTTTACCATCACGTATGCGGCAAGTGGCTCACAAACCACACGCCGCCGCGGGGGTCAGCATTGATATCTCCGAGAACGCTACGTCTGAAGACTTTCGAGCACGTCCTTCTGAACGAAATGAAGGACGGCACGGACGACGGTTTCCTGAGGTGGCCCCTGCATCTCTGGCAGTCCTGTCGACTCAAGACGGGGGAACGTGACGCGTTCGCCAACTTCCAGCGCCTCCTTCACATCCACGGCCTTGGCGGTTATCCTTACAGAAACGATCTCACGGGCGATGTGTCCGAAGCTGCGGCGAGAGTCCTGGTACATTCGGCCGTTCCCGCTCTGGCAAACGTCGAGATTACGAAGCACTCCCTTGGTCCAGGAAAATCCGCTCAGTGGGCCATCAGGATAGGTCCTCCGAAGACGCTGTTCAGGGATTTCGTCAAGATGCGAGAAGTGAACACCGACTGGTTTCACTCGGCCGCGGAGAGGACGCACGGCTTGCGAGACACAACGCACCTGTTCAAGATAGAACAGGCACTCGTTGACTTGGCCGGCAGCTGGATGGCAGTGAACAACTACGTCGTGAGCCCGGTGTCGGCTCTGCTGAACACGCACCATTGGAACTGGCTTCGCTTCCTCAGAACAGCGTTTAAGGGAGTGATGCGCGTCCGTGGATCTACGTTGGTTACGGTCAAGGGCGATCCTTTTCAGAGGGCACTGGTTGCACTGATCGAGCGTTTCGGATCTGGCAACGTGCTCAACTACCTAGCCTTCAGGGTATACGTTCGTTACTCGCCCTTTCTCAACCTCCTAGAATTTTTGGAACTCGCGCTACTCGCCGGAGCGCGACACCCTGGTTGGGAGGACGGCGACCCGTTAGAAGAGGCCGCGGACCTTCGTTGCCTGAGGGTGCTGTCCAAAAGCCTGCCCGAACCGTACGCCTACCTCTTCTGGAATGCGGAGCTGCGCAACCAGCGCCGAGTCCGGGATTCGACGGATGCCCTCGTCGAGGACGTGATAGCGGAGGCCGTGCGTCGCGTTAGGGAAGACTTGAACTTGACGTCCACGGTGACGAACAGGTTCCGCGACGGCATGTTCAAGCTTAGAAGGCAGGTTTTTGTGCCGAAGTGGTTTGCAAACGTAAATTCGAAGGCCAGCTACACCCGCCGATTTTTCGGAAAAGGCGAAGGCCAACCGTGCCTAATGCTGATGCATGGAGCTCTCGATTCCGCGGCTTCCAACACCTTCCTGAGGATGGTCAACGGCAGCTTCGAGACTTCCTGGCGCGGGCCGTCGCTTCGCGACACTCCTTGGCTGGACTTTGACAATGGTTACTTAGCCGTTCCTCCTGCGGCAGTCGACAAGAATTTTACCAAGGATGCTTTCTTCATTCGCCACGTTCCCACGCTCGGCATAGATTTAGCGAGGGAAGCATTCTCCCGCCTTACGGATTTGGACTTGGTCTCAAAAATAGGTCCTCCAGGTTACGTCGCGCACCTCAGGCTCGAGATGCTGGCCAGCTGCCTGCACAAGCAGTCCTATGGCAACCGAGGTCCCGGCGAAGTGGCTTCGCGGGAAGATGCTCGCGACCTGCTCGCTCTGCCGGTGGCCTTAAAGGTCTTCAAGCAGAACGCCGCCCACGGAAGCCACAGGTATAAGGGGCTATCGTACGATCGTATACATAGTCGGCTCGGTACCGAGTGAAACTAAAACAGCTGGTGGCTCTCGATGCACACTGCATAGTATGCTAATTAGGGACCTCAGTGGGAGGGGGTCGGAAAGAACGGGGGGGGGGTGCTGCAGAGTACCCTGCATACTGCTATGGTAAATGGCGCTGACGTCACTCGAGGCTAGACCACGTGCTGGTTGTACAGCGAAAGGGCTGAGGGCAAATATACGTATTTGAAACACTGGAGGCTTCTTCCAGGTATATACGTCAATTAGCATGATGAAGGCCTTCGCGCGTTTGCTATAGGATACCGTATATGTAAGGGCACGTTAATTAGCGTGCGTGACAGCATAGAAAAAACGCAGGTTCACCTTCCGTGACTCAAGAGTGGGCACATACGTAACGGAGCGACTGTTCTTCTACGAGTTCGCCCTGGATCGGTGCGAGTCGTACGAGGACTCGTACTTCCACCAGCGCCTCCACCACGGCGTCCGGTCTCCGGCGCCGTACTTCGTCAACGGGCCACTGCGAAACTTTGCGCCGTTCGCCGAGGCCTTTGGCTGTCACCCAGGCTCAACGATGGCCGTCAAGAACGCTTGCGCATTCTGAGGCACGAATTGTGCATGACGAGTATATGGACAGAATCCAGGAGAACACATATCCTGACAATGTGATTCGTTGGTTTTGTGATGTTGGGTTTGTGTGAAGAACCTCCGAAGTTCGAAAACTGAATATCGTGACGTGTATATATATAGTATATCATTTCGTGCGTATACGTAACGCTCCTGCGTTCTTTATTTCTCTCTTTTGTCCATGTTATTTCTTGAGTGTTTTCTTGAGTTATTCCATGTTATTTCTTAGCATAGCCAGGTGGACCATGCACTTCGGCATCGGTTTGTATTGCAATTTTGCCATGTGTGTTCGCGGCCGAACGATCAGGAGTTAAAGCTATAGATGTGCGCCCATACTTCATCTTTGCGGCGCTATCGATGGAGCAATTCTAAATTCTGATATGAGAACTACAGCGCAAATTCAAGAGACAGAAAAACACGCAACACAGGCGCCATATATGCCGTGCCTAATATTTCGCCTTTGTGCACACGAAAAAGTGACGCCATTAACGATGTTAACGCGATTCGGAAGCGCCGCTTCATCGATATCCTGCTTTTGTGATGTGTATGCATATGTACGCAACCTCCACGCATGCCCGTTTATCGTTCACAGAGAGTCGCAAATTCCTGACAATCATCTGTTTAGAATCATTTATACAATAGCAGCGAGTTACACGGATGCCAGATTCTGGCTTTATTGCTTTCACAAGCTCTAATATACGAGACACCTGGCAACTGACCCACGATGGGCGTTTTTATCGGCCTATAAATTCTGTTCTAACAGTATACTGCTTATGTCATAAAAGCATTAGGGTCAATATGACCTCCTCTTCTGCTCCTATCATTATTGCAATCCTCTATATATTTAAAATAAATGACGCGAACGCAATTCAGTCTGTTAGAATTTGTCATTTGTTTTCCACTTCTACTAGTTATTTATTTGCAAATTTATGCAATAGCTTCGTCGACGCGTGATTTTGAGTCGGTGTACGGAGCGACTTGTATAGTGTAAACGTTTTAGAGCGGGGGACACTGTAAAAACTTTCATTTGAAGATACGTCAGACGCGCGATGAATGGAGCCGCTTCTTAAAAATACATTTCCATGGCTACTTGCGTTATATACCTGCAGGCTTAACGAGTTAACATATCAACAAACCTCGTAAAGTACTTCTCATGAGCGGCTGTCTCTCCCCCCCCCCCCCCCCCCAAAAAAAAAGCCCCCTCACTCCTGATTATTCTTTAAACCTGCGTTGATAGGCCTTGTGTCTAGCATTGGAAAAACCATGTTAAAAAATAATCGCAGATGCCGCTATTTTTTCAATGATATGGCAGCACACAAGAATTCTCAACAGATTTTTAAGTCACTATGTTTATTCCCCTCTGCCTTTTTCTTATACCTTGTGCAATATAATGGAGTCTTGCTTTCATATAATGGTACATACTGTAATAGTAGTGGAATGTAGTATATACATATAATGCGTATAATGTATTACTATAACACGTAGTGGGTGCATCGCAACTTCGAAAAAGTATCACGCGCGTAATTGCTGCTGGTTTAAACAACCATGCCACCCATTACAAAGGGCGCACACATTAGTGCGCGCATTCTCTTACACACACGTATACAGTAGGTACACTGTTGTCATAAAAGTGCTGTTGAAGAGGGCGGAAACCTTTACTTTTACTATATAGGTATGTCGAGAGAGAGAGAGAGAGAGAGAGAGAGAGTGTGTGTGTGTGTGTGTGTGTGTGTGTGTGTGTGTGTGCGTGTGTGTGCGTGTGTGTGTGTGTGTGTGTGCGTGTGTGTGTGTGTGTGTGTGTGTGTGTGTGTGTGTGTGTGTGTGTGTGTGTGTGTGTGTGTGTGTGTGTGTGTGTGTGTGTGTGTGTGTGTGTGTGTGTGTGTGTGTGTGTGTGTGTGTGCACCGGGCGACTAAACATAATGACAAGCGAAACAGAGAATGATGAGGATGGGGCCGGATATCGCTATCGCGTTCAACTCTTAAAAGCGAAGCTTAAGCGTCTCCCAATTTTTTTTCTGTAGAGAATTCGCCGCCGGCAACAGCAACATCTCTTACACGGCTGCAGTGTTTCTACTATACATCCCGACTCATTAACTATCCTCCGTAGCGTATGCGTCTTATGACGCGAAAATGTAGCCAAGAATTCGTGGACCTGAAGACCCAAAGGGGCCTCCTGGATCAAGCCGGGCGAGCAGCGGCGGCCACTGGTGTCCTGGGATGGAGAACCCAACCCTTGACATTTCACCCTCGTACTATTTATTAATTTTTTTTCTCTCAATTAACATTTTATCCTCATCCTCACAACTTGGGGTTGCATTGGCATGGTATAAGCTGTTTGGAAAGGTAGTAAATTCGATTACTGCGTGCATAGTGAAGGCACATTCTGTCAGCCACGTCAAGCATCGTATGTCCACCCGAGTGATGATGATGATGAAATAAACTTTTAATTTGCCAAAACAGTGTCCCCGAGCTCAGAAAATCTAAAAAAAAAGAAAGAAAAGAAAGAAAGAAAGTGGCCTTCAAGTACTATAACAAAACGACAAAGCTATTCTTGGCTGATCCCCCAGCGTGAATGTGAGCCAACAACCTTAGGATCAACATCTACATCTAAAGCGAAGAACGACAAAAGACAAAAGACAAAACGCAGAACGAACCAATGACTGCGACAACGCCATCTGAGCTCTTGCAGCTGAAAGCTGCAAGAGCTCAGAGCATCACATTTTCCGACTTCCCAGTCCATGCAGAAAGATTTGTTGCAATGATCACGAAAGCCATTTAAGTCCGCTGCTGAACATTCAGGGTCCCGCGCGTGTATGGAGAAAAAGAAGAAAGAAGAAAGAAAAAGGATTACGCAAGCTCACACACGTTAATTATTTTATTTTCAACTGCCCGTTTCTTAGCAATAATGATGGCCGCCTGTCGTCGTCATTAGTGAATCTCCACTCAATATGGTTGACTACTGACGTCACTGCTTTATCCGGGCACTTTCAGGTGTGCCGTGTGCACGTGCTGCAGCACTACTGTCGTGTCACGTGACGGCATTGACAGAAGAGATCGCACCCTGCAGCGCCTGTGATAGCTTGGACCGGACGTATACCTGCGCCTCGGGAAATGGCCGGTAAGAGTGTTACGACTTACGACCTCCTCTGAAGGACGGGGTCATTGGGAGTGAAACCGCGTACGGCCTCGTTTTTGAACGTTCAACGCACGCCTAAATGCTAGCAGGAAGTAGTGCGCCCGGCGAGAGTGTTTCTTCCGATCGCCAGGTCATCGCCTTTTCATTGACTTTTCTTTTCTTTCAAATTGCGCTATTGCCTACTGTTTCGTTTTTGCCAGCTTTTTCATCAAAAGAAATTATTGGTATACGTACAACTAATCTCCAATGTGACCATAAAGCAAGGCGTTAGACTACATTGTGTGCGAGAGACCCACAAATGGTGCTCTATGAAAGCTTGCTGCGATTATCGCGCGTAGGCAGGCGACGAGCCTGGAGAGGTGCGACTGAGGTTGTCCTGACCACGCACTCTAACATGTTTCGCCGTCTGTGTCCGCTACGCCACCGAGTTTTGTGGCGTGGAATTGCTATCAAAAGAAAACAAACGCTTCTTCTCCGAAGCAACGTATAGAGAAAAGCTTATCGACATCAATATTCCATAAGGTTAAATGCGCCATCAAGATTCTTATCCTGCTGTACCGGTCTTTTCTGTTATCCGTAGCATAAAAGTCAAAACGCTATCAAGGGCAGCATTTAATTGCTTTAGTGCGTGGATTTTAGGAACCTTTCTCTTTTTTTTTTTTGATGGTACAATATTCGGAAATTTTGTTTAACGATACAGGACAGGCCAGTGAAAATATTGGCACCAACAGTTTATTCGAAGCACTCATGTGCACCCTACGCATTTCAATCAGTTTTTCAATCAGTCAATCTCACAAGAGCTTGCTATCCCCCCATTTTGCTGCTTTCTTTTTTTCTAATGCAACCTGTTTATAACGATTGTCGATTATAACAATGAAATTTTCGAGGCATTTGAATATTGTTATAAGTGGGTTCGACAGTATATATATAGTCATGCTTCAAACTGGGAGGTATACATTGTTTTCTTAATAACCACCGTGCATACGCGCTGCTGCAGGAAGCACACTCCATGGCGAGGAAGCCTGCCTTTCGTCGAGTCCCTTCTCAGTGCACGACGAAAGCCCCGGCGAGGAGTCCCCGGACGGAGTCTCAGGCAGTCCCGCCGCCGTCTCCATGGCGCCTTCGTCACGAGAGTCTCGTTCGTGCGACGGTGAGCGTTCGTTGCTTGTAGCTCAGCGCCTTCCCAACATTTGCCGCCGTTCCGAGCTTAGCGCTACGAAATGTACGTCATTGCGGCGAAATGTAATACAGGCAAGGTTTTGGGCCTCAGTATACGATACACTCTGACCATATTTCATGATCGCATTATATAGAGCGTATCTCATGTGGCTTGTGCAACGCACTGTCAATTTGATTGCAAAAATAAATTACAAAATGAGCGGGAACCATTGGTGATGCTTGATGTTAATATGTGCGAATATTTGAACGCACCTGCAGAAGCTCCCTTAATAAATTTGAATGCGTAAATGTAGTTTCATTGAGGGCATATGTAGGTAACGTTTGCTGTTTTGTCTGGTGGTTTCGTATATAGAACAGATTTAACCGTTAACCAACACACCTGTAGTGGTATAGTAAAGGTGGGCAGTGCGAGCATCTATAGAGCTGCAACAGTTCACGTCGGAATTAAACGCGGCTCTCAGGTCCGTTGTACGCGAATATATAAACAGCCTTTGAATTGGCACATTTGCAAGGGCGGTGAAAGCCCAATCATCGACCATGAAAACAGGCGAAAGATCCAACGCAAAATAAACGGTAAGCGGAAGCACCGTCAAACTTCGCTCAATCGGCTCTGCAACGAACTTATAGGCCAGCGTTTTGGTAGTCCTGCAGCTTCCCCTGCCGTTCAGTTGCTTCTTCTTAAAAGAGAGAGAGAGAGAGAGAGAGAGAGATGAAGCGCGTATACATGTATTTAAAACCAGAAGTAAAAGAGCCCGGGCCCGTAAGCACAAAAACGTCTTACGCTAGAACTGTCAGAGACATTTTCAGGAACTCGTGACGCTGCGCATATCATTAATAATTGTTGGGGTTTAATGTCCCAAAACCACGATATGCTTATGAGGGATGCCTTAGTGGATGGCTCCGAAAATTTCGACCACCTGGGGTTCTTTAACGTGCACCTAAATCTAAGTACACGAGCCTCAAGCATTTTCGCCTCCACCGAGAATGCAGCAGCCGCGGCCGGGATTCGATCCCGCGAACTTCGGGTCAGCAGTCGAGCACCATAACCGCTAAACCAGCGTGGCGGGTCACTGCGCATATCATTAACAACACCGGATGGTCAGTAGCAAAGAACACTTACGAAATGAAAGCTTTGTGAACTCTGCCCCAACTCATTAGCCTTAAAATTCTGTTGCTATAATGCTCAGTATATTTCTTTTAACACGAAAGTGTTTTACGCCGGGGTCCACCAAGACTTCAGTGACGTATTTCCGTCACGGAAATGACGTCGAAAAAATATACACAATCAGATGGCAAAGAAAAAAATTACACCATCTCCCGCTAAAGGGGACAATGAGGCGATGCGAAGCCGGAGCACTTGCACGATCGCGTTCCGTTGGCGTTCGTTGGGCATGCTACCGACCTCGTGTCGTGGAACGCGAAGAGGGACGCTACGCGCGTCGTGTCTTCCATCTAGCCTGGCCGTTAATTCTCACAGGGCGAGCGGGGAACGCGGTCGACAGGCAGGCGAGAGGGGGGCAGCGTAGGAGGGGAGAGAGAAGGGGAGGGGACGCGAGTGGAGAGAGAAAGTGGAGAGGGAAAGCGGAGAGGGGAAGGGAGAGGGTAAGTGGAGAGTGGAAAGGGGTAGAGGGGAAGGGGAATTGTGAGGGGGAGTGGAGAGGAGGTATGTGGAGAGGGTATGCGAATGCGCTGTGAGGGTGGTCACGCCGCACACCACCACCACCACCACCACCGGATTGAGCTCGACCTTAAGATACTTCGCATCTAAAAAGGTACCGTCAACGGGCATCGAACCCACGACCGCTCGGTCTGCAGCAACAGACGGCGGGCACGCTATCCACTGCGCCACGGTCACAGACTGGAGGCTTTACGAACGCGCCTTTTATATCTACCACTCTCCCGGTCGGCTGGATGGTGTTGACCTCTGGGAGTGGTAAGGTAAAGTAATTCGTCATTCCTGTGGCCTCCGCGACTAGCACCTGCAACGCGTTTACGCGTTCGTCCCATTCGGCGCGTTTTCAATAGAACTTCAATTTTGTCAATGCCTTAACACACCGCGAGGAGGCGACCTTTTCCCAAGCGTCGTAAAAGCGTCGGACTCGCTCAGCATCACGCTAATAGCTCTGCGACGCGCGCCTGCCTCACCTGGCTGTAACAGCGCGTTCCATGCTCACGCGCTCGCCCCGAGAAAAATCGCGGCCGGGCTACCGGGGCGGCACGACGCGCTTTGCGTTTCCCTCTAGTCCGGCCGTGGTGTTCAATCACATTTTAACATGCCGCGGGATGGCGACCAAGTTCTGCGTCCAATATGCGACGCTCTTCTGGCTAGGGAGCCTACATGAACGACCGTTTAAAACGGTCGTTCATGTAGGCTCCCTACTTCTGGCTATCACACCTCGTTCTCTGATTACGCTTTCACCGTTAACTACTACAGCTACCACAAGGGTTTGTCTAATCATTTAACATGGACGTTAGTCGTCGGGATGGAGATGTACCACCAATCATCAAAGTGGGCGCATACACGTTAAACGGCGCCATTAGCTGCCAGACATCAATATACATTGTGCAAACTCTCTTATATCAATGTACAGTAAGCATTCAGTTACTTCTGTAAGGGCACGCTTTACTTTCGTGTTATTCCGATTCCTATGACGGAGGTATCAACCGTGTTTTTTTTTTCCTTTTTCGGGAGCATTTCCTCAATGGGCGATGTTCAGGCGGTGCCGCCGGCGTGTAACTAGGTGGTCATGCACCATGACAGTGGTCATTCGCGGACAGTATTCACGTATGCTCCCTCAGCGAATCACCTGCAGTAAATAACGTCGGCTTTGGTCGCGAGTGGCCACGCCATTTCCATTAGCGCATATTTTAATTTCCAATTTAGATAGTCTTGCATTCGACAACACAAATTCGTGTAGCATAGTGCCAAAAAAAAAAAAAACGGTCACGTTTTCTGTCCGACTCTTCGTGCAGCCCTAACCAACAGCCCCGTTCGACAAGTGATCAGCCCACCACCGTGCTGGAGACCCAGTCCTTGGTCGCCCTCGCACAGCGCCCCGGATCTACGAGTCGCCAATTCTGGTGCGTATATGTACTCTACGCCACACCGCCGCATCTCAGAGGCCGCATTGCCGGACCAAAGCAACAGGGCCCGTATTCACAAAGTCCGTTGCGCTAGAATTTGTACGAGAAAAAAAAATCTACCTAATTCTGGCGCTGGACATGCCACTAGCGATCATCGTCAAAGATGGGCTAAAAAGTGGACACTACACTTTGAGCACGTGTCACCTGTTTCTTCGTCTGTGCATAGTATCTACTTAGCGCAACCTTAACGATGAACGAACACCAACTGGCCCACCTTGTAGCTGTAACCACTATAGCGAATGCGGATGACCAATGGCAAAGACCACTTAAAAACGAAAAAGCTTTGTGAATATACGGTTCCAGGTGAACCGTGCTTTATTTCCTCAATCTTAATTTCGACGATCAGACGAAGCACCCCATCAAGGGGGGGGGGGGGCAAAGTTTCGTCTCAGCCCCCTCCCCCCACTGTCGAGTCTAAAAGACAACGTGCTTAACAATGGCTGAAACAAAGAAGATAAAGTGATGACCTGCTTCTCACAATGACCTGCCTTAGGTCCTTGCCTTTCCGGAAGAAAAGATAGTAGGTAAAAAGCTCTTGGAAAGCAACATCAGGGGCCTTCGGCTGCTATTATCGCCAAAAACCTGCGTGGCCATAACCCTGCTCCTTAAGACGCGACAGGTCCGACTGAGTTGTACTGAAAAGTAAAAGGCAGGCTTTGCCCCCCCCCCCCCCCCCCTCCTTAGATGATTGGCGGGGGGGTTGCCCCCGTGCCCACCTCGTGCGCACGCCTATGGGGTTAGGCTATAAAACGCACGGTTTGCCTGTCCAAGCGGTTCTCGAGAATATATGGATAACTTTCGTAATAGGCAAACGCGTATGCGGTGACTAACGGGCATTGGCCAGTCTGCTGAAACGTTACACAAATACTTTATTCATTTATGTTATTTCCCTGCGGCTCCATGCGGTGCCCTGAAAGCTCTCTGAATTGGGAATTGTTCCCATTTTTATTTCGCCATATGTAAGATGTACTAATAATAACTGCTGGGGTTCTACGAGCCACCAGCACGATATATGTGCATATGAGGCATGCCGTAGAGGACCGGCTCCGGAAATTTCGACCACCTTCAACGTGCACTGACATCGTACAGTACACGGGCCTCCAGCATTTCACCTCCACCGAAGTGCGACCACCGAGGCAAGGATCGAACCCGCGACGTTCGTGTCAGCAGCTGAGCACTGGAGCCACTCTATTGATACAAAGAGAGTGATATATCAGACTCATACATCTTCTTCCAGCTGATCACTACATTAGCGTATAACGCTGTCATTTGCCGAAGACGACACGGGTCATCCATGCCTCTTTCGGACGCCTTTCCATCGAGCAGGAACGACGCGCGTGGTTGGGGTGCCCACGGCCTCTGGTCCAGCCCGTGCCAAGAGCCCCTTCTGGTTCACTTCGCCCGACAGCGTCCAGCCGCACCCGCAAATGATGCCCGGATTGCGAGAAGCCGTCGAATTGCAACCGCACCGTGAGTGGCCCGAACATGACGGTGTCCTTTTTGCTCAACAACTTAAGGTTGCAAGAAGTTGGAACAAGTCATTCATAATGGCATACTGAGCGCGAACACGAGACGCAGGACAGGCGACGTAGGGACATGGTCATACTCAGACGTGGTCATGGTCAGACATGGCATGTGGTTGACGTAAAATTATTTTACTAATCTGGCACTTTTGTTTTTTGTGTGTTTTTGATACCCAGGTTTTTCTTTTTTGTTCGGTTCTTTTCGTCTGTATACACATATTTGCACCTTTCGAATAAATTTTAGTTGGAAGAAAGCGTCGCGTCTTCGTTGTCTCGCCTCTCCTGTGCCCCGTGTTTGCGCTCAGTACAATTATGAAGTCATTTTAGCACGCGTACATCTGTATATGCATAGGCGTATCTACCGGGGGGAGGGGGGAGCAAGGGGGGTGGAGCCCCCCCCCCCCCTAATTTCGACAGTAGTCACTGTCGGCTGCACACTTACTTATATAATGAAATTTGTCCTGCGCTTTCACTGTGGATATTGTCTCCCGTGTCTCACGACCACGCACTGTAGGTTCTTTGCGGTGCAGGGCGCCTATGCGACGCTTTTGCGCTTTGCGCTACAGCATTGCAGAGAAGGCTACCGCTGAGTAGGGGCTCTATAACGTTAGAGAACTCTGTCATGATTTTATTCTGCTCTGCCTGGCCTGAAGTTTACATAATCGACGACGCAAATACGGGCAGGAACCAGTAAACGTTTTATGGACCGATCAAACGCTCTTCCTGTTTAAAGAAATTAATTTTCTTTCATCGGAAAGGAATAGCATCACCGCTGCTCTATATCCAATTTGCTATGAGTCGATGAGTGCGCAGAACTGTTGAGTGCTTTAGTTGGGCCGCACTGGGGGAGCTAAAGAAGGTTTCCGCTTGAGCTTCCGATTAACCTGCTTCGCCTTGCGTTGTCCTTGCTTATAATATGGCAGCTTACAGCGACTTAATCAGTATGAGAAGTGAAACCAAAATCAACAGCCTACCCCCATAGGAAACAAGACAAGGAAGATTCCACGAAGACAAGACTGAAGAGCTACCACTTTCAAGATTCAGTACCGAAGATTAAACTCTGACACATGTTAGCAGCAAGAAAGCAATGTAAACGTGAACAGTAGTTTTTTTTTTTTTTTTTTTTTTGTCCGCTATTCTGGGTTGGGGTCCCGTTCTCCTTTAAATTTAACTTGGCTCTGCCCTGATCATTTTTCTTTTCTTATTGGCATTGCCTGCTATATTATTATGGTGCGGGCCGAGGTTTTTTTCTTTTTTTTATTTTTATTTTATTTTTTCGTACCTCACAAAAAGAAAGCTTACAGCGATCGCGGCAGCTTAGAACAAGGCGAGGAATAAGGCAGTGGACTGGAGGACATAGGGAAGCCAAGCTTTCAAGCTTGTGCTGCAACTTGACCTACCGGACCAGGGAAATGGTCAAGGTCCACGGTTTTCTGGACTAAGGAGACTGAACTGACAGCCGGGCTAGTTGGTCTTAATTAATCTTGAATTGACTTGTACAGGGCAAAATACAACTCGGACGGCAAAGAAGCACACACGTGCAGCGCTGTTTATTTCTCTCCCTCCCTCCCTCTCAGCAAGGATGAGTTCACAGAGCTGTATGCAATCACAAACAGCTCAACATCGTTATGCTACAACTGAAAATATTTATTATACTCATATGAATCCATCTCGCCAGCTGATATAAGTAGCCGCTGCCAATGTGATAGGCGGGCAGCCATCTTGAATTACATTCAGAATGAGACACTGTCCTGCTATTCAAAAAAAAAAAAAACGTTTGGTATTGTTCAGCATGGTAATGCGCTGTTTAGTGTGCACACGTCGTTTTAACACCGCCAGATTTCGCAGATTTGTGACGTCGCGTAACAAGCACGCGTATTTAAGGGACACCAAAAAATTTTTACGAATGGCGAAGAACTAATGGCCAAAAATATTCCATATTGAAAATAGTTTATTCTCTTATTTTTTTATGTAGTCGGGCATGAGTGGTCTTTACGCAATGGATCATTTTGGCATAATTTGTTGCATCGATTTACGAGCAGGTGCTGTGTGCATGACCCAGATAATTTCGACCAAGCATAAACAGCTGACGACCAACGCGGAGGGAAACAATGCGGGGTAGTTTAACGTTAAAATCACCAACATTTTTTCCAAGAAAATTTGTGGTTACACCATTTGCATAGGTGTATTTACTTGGAGGGGCCGGAGGGTTCTCCAAGCAATCAACGCAATACAACGAAGACAAGAAAAACCAGACAGGACCAGCGCTCTTCAGCGCTGGTCCTGCATGGTCTTTCTTTTCTTCGTTGTATTGCGCTGTTTTCTGCTATGAAGTTCGCATGCTCCAAGCAAAGTTGCAAATACAAATACAATTAGTATAAGGAATGTACTATACGCCCCTAATACCACACATTATTATTAAAAAAAGAACTTGTTGTTGACAAGTTAGCAATAATAGTAATATAATAATAGTAATATTAACAACAATGCGCTAGAAACACTAGTTCGACTAGGCTCAAACAAGACAAAGTATAAGATACGCAAACCTGAATATCTGCAAGAAAGTGTAGTACTAATTACGGAAAAGAAAAGGTGCAGTCACTGCTACCCACATTAAAAAACGCAATTATTTATGAGCAGCTTCTAGACGTTAACGAAATTTCACTGAATGATACAAATCTATACTACTGGGGAGGCCGCCATTCGCATAATTGTATTCATGCATAATGTCGTGTGGGCAATGTATAAAAAGTGTTGCTTGGAATACTGTTACATGCATAACACGTACATGCACGGTTGTCTCAGTGTATGCTACAGAGAACTGACTGTCTATAATATTATTAAACACTGCTAACCAAATTCTAACTCTGTATATGAAAAATCGCATCAAATTGAGTGGGAATGTTCATGTGGGAGTTAATTAATTCTACAACTATGTTGCATCAAACATATGTTATATCAAACCAAAGCGACAGCAGCGATAGTTTTGTGTTTAGACAGCTTCCATTTAGTGTTTCACTCTCTCTCTCTCTCTCTCTCTCTCTCTATGAGGGCTGTCGCAGTAAAGGAGCTGGAATATACTACGTAAATACACCTCTATGCTAGAGAATAGACGACTACCTTTCTTTTTCTTTTTAGCACCTGGAGCTGGAGATGGAGAAGACCCCACCGCTGACAATCGTCCCACCACAGGTGATAATTAAGTCCTGAGCTTCATGCGATACTCAGAATCCGAAAGGTGCCCTCACCCATCCGTTATATAACTTGCGTAACAGCTGGCACAAGGAAACAGGAAATGCGAGACTGTCCAACTGTGTCGCGATACACAAACCCAAAGAGAGAAAGATTGTCAAAAGAAAAAAAGTCACAGTTTCGCCGCAAGGGCGAAGCAATGAATGCGATAGCAAGAAAAGCGGCCCGTGATGGACGCGCTGCTACGATGCAGAAACATCTGTCGCCCGGCAGCAACTACCGCGCGAGCAGACAGCGGAAGGGCAAGGTTCTCCCTGCGCAAATATTAGAAGAAGCGAGCGAGCTGGCCGACGACTTTTAAATGCGCCCGTTGCGCTCCTCGCGCCATCTCGCTGGTAATGAAGAAACGCTTATAAGCGCCTGCCGTCTCTGAGTCCTGCCAGCGGTAAAGGGTGTATAGTATAACGCTCGCCGTTACCTACCTGAAAGGATCTGCGCTTTGTGGCGTAGTGGTTAGCGCCACACGCTGCGGTGCGAGAGGTCGCCGGTTCGATTCCGCGCTTCGGAAGCATTTTTCTGAATTATTTCTCTTTGGGACCTTTATATATATATATATATATATATATATATATATATATATATATGTGTGTGTGTGTGTGTGTGTGTGTGTGTATATATACTTATACATATACGGTTCATGGCGACGGCGACGGCAAAAACCAGCCGAGACTGTCCATATAATTGCTATTGCAATACGTACACATGGCGAAATTAAAGTTATGCGAAAGGCATGCAATGCTGCATCGTTGCCCGCGCTGCGTTTGCGTCGTATCGCTGGCGACCCACGCTAGGTTTCCATTTTGAGGTTGTAGCGCCACGCCACTCGTGGCCAGTCGGCCAGGGAAAAAGAAGAGCGTCCCGTGGCTCGTAATGGCGCGAGCTGGTGGGAACGCTTTGGCTCTTGTAGACTTATGCCACAGGGGGGAAGAAACGAGACGGCTAAACCAGAATCACAGCTACTATATATGTTACACCGCGACCAGAATCCTGAGGCTAAAGTTACAGCGCCCACGAAGAAAAGAAACGTACGACACAAGCGCTGACTAACAACTGCTTCATTCTTTCATACGCCAATGCATATATAAGACCAAGGCAAACTTACCGCATATACCTCTAAACCAAAACGTGTAACAAGGATGATAGTGTATTAGATACGCGAAGACATCAAATCATATTCAGATGGGTGCAGGGACAAAGAAGTAAAGAAGTAAGAAGGACAAAGAAGTGCGTTTGGGCTGTAATTTTAGCCTCAGGAATATGTACCAACCAGAGCCAAATGAAGTTTTATCTGAATGACCAGAATCGACGCCCGGAGGGAACGCGAGCCGTGGCTTCACGTGCCACTGCCAAGCGCCGTCTATATTTTCTTCTCGTGAGATTGCGCGCTCTGCGGCTTTTTAGGGGCGAAGCTCCTTAAGGCGGCACCCGTTCGTCCCTCGTAGTCGTCGTCGTCGTCGTAGTAGAAGTAGTCGTAGTCGTAGTCCTTAACAAGTCTTACGCTTTGACCTCCAAGGTGGTGCCGGTGGGAGATTTTTCCTGTGCGTTGTTGAACAATAAAAAATTCGCAGCGTTAGCTAAAAGCCGACTTCTTCTGTCTCTCATTCCCATTAGCAGCCATTCTTTACCTCCAAGGTAGTGCCTGGTGAGATTTCTCCTGTGCGTGATTAAACAATAAAAATTTTGTTCAAAACGCCGTTGATTTATGAAATAAACCAACGAAAGACGCCAGATGTTTTGTAAAAGCAAAACAAAAGAAGGCCAGATGTTTTCTAAAGCAATGGTTTTCTAAACAATGAAAATTTACAGCGTACATGTAAAATTAAAGTGAGCTGCAAGTCGTCATAACTCATCGAACCTTTAGTATAAACGCGCCCGATCTCACGTCGGTGATGATGTACTGGGCAGAATTCACGGAAGATTCACGGTTTACCGATGAACCTCCGCAGCTTCGCCCACTCATCATCATTCACTCCGTGGATATGCTGTGATTTTTTTTTTTTGCCGCCCAAAGGAAGGCGCAGCAGGGTCTTGGGATAACGCAAGCGCAAGAGTCCGAGAGTGGCTTGCGTTCTGCGCATGCGTCCTCGCGGCTCGCAAATTTCTTGGGTCCTCAATTCTAAAACTATCTAGTGTTTCGCCGGAGTTTGGATATGCGCCTTCGACTTTGACATACAGGGCGTGGTCGACCGTGCTCGCGCGATTATCTCTTCATGGGGAGCTTTGTACGACTTGTGCTTTCACCACAAAGTTTGCGTTGAAGTTATAGACCACACGAAGTTTACTTTGCTCGCTGCAGCGGCCGCGTTTGCGAAAGGAGTGATCTGCTAGCTAGAAGAGCCAAAGTAGGGGTTAGTTGAAGTAACAACTGACAGTTCGCGCTCGTCCTATGTATACATGTGCGTTCTTTTCGTGCCTCCTACTTTGTGTTTGAGCAGCGCGCTGCAAGTGTCGAATTGTGACAGCTGTTAGTTCGAACTCGCCTTGTGTGTTTTCTTTTCCTGCGGCCTTTGCGCTTGAGTAGCGCGCAGCAAGTTTCTGGCTGCTTGCCGTTCTTCCTGTGACATTCCAATTTCTTGCTATCGCATTCATTGTGTCGCCCTTGAGGCGAAACTGTGACTTTTTTCCCCATTGCCTGATTGATTACAATAAATGAAATTCTCATCATGGCTTAGTGTATGCAGCAGCTGCAATTTCTGTTCCATTGCAAGTATCTGACAGGAATCCATCGGATAATGAGCCGTACAACGTTTTATTGTTAAAATTGTCGCACGTCGCCCGTTTTATTGTTTTTGTTTGCTTCGCTGCATAACTTAATAGCAGTGCAGGCAAAGCACGCTTTACATGCGCAAGTTGCCATTCGTCGGGTGGGCTGGTGTTGTAAACGTCCTTATATTTAAACTATTTCTGCAACTCATGCCTGCAGGCGGAACGCTGGAGATGGAGCCGTCAAGTGGGAAACATTATCGGAAGCTTCCAAAATGGGACTAAACTTTCGTAGGCGGTATGATACGAATAACCCGGGCCGCCTCGCATCGATACACCGCTGAGGTATTCGTCACACTAAGCAAGCTTTTTCGACTACGTGGGTTAAGCGCTTCAACACTACACCTTCTAAGCTTAACCTGCCAAGTGATACAGCAGCACATGCATCGGCGAAATAAATACGCTTCCCTGCAAGGCTTGCGAACTATTATTGCCGAATTTTTTTCCCGTAATTGTAACCATTGCGAGCGTCCTTGAGATCAATCACTTGTGAAAGGCGATGATGTCCACTCTCTCCTCGCATTCCTCGTTTCAAAAGAACCCGTTGATTTATGCATGCGCCCGATTAAGTTTTGCAGTTTTTTGTCTTTTTGACCGTGTCGACTACAGTGGTGGCAGCACCGATGTGCGCTTCCGCAAGTAATTGTTCTAACAATTATTCTCTTTGGTACTTCTATTTAACTGCATTCGCAGTATCTCTTACATAAAAAAATCGGCAGATCCCACGCACTGTGGGAATCGATGTAATGCGAAGCAGCCAGCAAAGAGCTACATACATCGCCTTGTTTGTCTTTGAGCCAAATGAAATCATTCATGCCGTGGCATCTAGTCCACCATATATCGCATGTTTGCCATACACGCATGCATGCACAATGTAGTGTACACCATGCCAATGAAACGCATATTCTGGTATATAAATGCATGACCTGTCGTTTATGTTCATCACGCACTCGTGTCATGCCATACCAATTTTGGTATATATCACGTTAACAAAACGGCCGGAAGCGCACCATGACAGTGACATGTAAATCATACCGTACATGACATGCATAACATGATTCGCATGTTAAGACCTCTCATTTATGTTCGTCATACAGTCACATCGCGCAAAACAAATTTTGGTGTATATCAAAGGAGCGAAATGGCCGCGAGTGCACCATGAGTAGAGCATGTAAATCATGCCATACATGACATGAATATTATGGTTTTTCATGTTACCACCTGTCACTAATGTTCATCATACAGTCACATCGCGCAATACCAGTTTTAGTGTATATCAAGCTATCGAAACGGCCGCGAATGCACCATGAGCGTGGCGTGTAAGTCATGACATACATGGCATGCATGTCATAGTTTTCATGTTACCACCTGTTATTCATGTTCTTCATACAGTCACATCGCGCAATACCAATTTTGGTGCATATCAATCTAGCGAAACGGCCACGAGTGCGCCATGAGCATGGCATGTAAATCATGTCGTACATTTCATGCATGTCATGATTATCATGTTACCACCTTTCATTTACGTTCGTCATACAGTGGCGTCGCGCAATACCAATTTTGGTGTATACCAAGCTAGCGAAACGGCCGGAAATGCACAATGAGCGCGGCATGTAAATCATGACATACATAACCTGCATGTCATGATTTCCATGTTACCACCTCTCATTTACGTTCGTCATGCAGTCGCGTCGCGCAATACCAATTTTGGTGTATGTCAAGCAAGCGAAACGGCACGAGTGCGTCATGAGCATGACATGCAAATCATGTCATGCATGTCATGATTTTCATGTTACCACGTCTCATTTACCTTCGTCGTACAGTCGCTTCGCGCAATACCAATCTTGGTGTACATCGATCTAGCGAAGCGGCCGCGAATGCCTCATGAACGTGACAATTAAATCATGACATACATGACATGCATGTCATGGTTTTCATCTTACCAACTGTCATTCATGTTCTTCATACAGTCACATCGCGCAATACCAATTTTGGTGTATATCAATCTACTGAAACTGCCGCTAGCGCATCATGAGCGTGGCATGTAAATCAGGCCGTACATGACTTGCATGTCATGATTTTCATGTTACCACGTCTCACTTACGTTCGTCATACAGTCGTGTCGCGTAACACCAATTTTGGTGTATATCACGCAAGCGAAACGGACGCGAATGCATCATGAGCGTGGCATGTAAATCATGACATACATGTCATGGTTTTCGTGCTACCACCTGTTATTCATGTTCTTCATAAAGTCACAACGCACAATACCAATTTTGGTCTATATCAATCTAGCGAAACGGCCTCGAGTGCGCCATGAGCGTGGCATGTAAATCATGTCATACATGACATGCATATCATGATTTTCATGTTACCACGTGTCAGTTATGTTCGTCATACAGAAATGTCTCGCCATACCAGTTTTCGTATGTATCCCTTCATTTAAACGGCCGCGAGCGCCCCGAGACCATGTCATGTAAATCATGCTGCGCATGACATGCGCGTCATGATTTGCATGTTAGGACCTGTCATTATGTTCGTCATGAACTCTTGTCACGCCGTACCAATTTTGGTATATATGAAATTAACGGAACGGCCGCAAGAGCCCAAAGGCCGTGGAATGTAAATCATGCTGTTCATGACATGCGAGTCATGATTTTCATGATATGACCTGTCATTTATGTTCGTGATAAGGCCATCTTATGACACACCAATTTTGGTATACATCCGATTAACGGAACGGCCAGGGAGCCCAGAGGCCGTGGAATGTAAATCATGCTGTTCATGACATGCGTGTCATGATTTTCATGATATGACCTGTCATTTATGTTCGTAATAAGGCCATGTTATGACACACCAATTTTGGTATACATCCGATTAACGAAACGGCCAGGAGAGCACGAAGTCGTAGGCGGCTAGATAGATAGATAGATAGATAGATAGATAGATAGATAGATAGATAGATAGATAGATAGATAGATAGATAGATAGATAGATAGATAGATAGATAGATAGATAGATAGATAGATAGATAGATAGATAGATAGATAGATAGATAGATAGATAGATAGATAGATAGATAGATAGATACGCTCAAAGTCGCAGAAGTTCGCTAAGAAATGCTTCGCATTTAAAAAAGTTAAAATAAAGATTCATTCATTCATTTCGGCATACTTTTTTTTTCGCATAACTGACCGCATGCCTCTCACTTTGTCCGAGTGTCCTTTCTTTCTTTCTTTCTTTCTTTCTTTCTTTCTTTCTTTCTTTCTTTCTTTCTTCTTTCTTTCTTTCTTTCTTTCTTTCTTTTTGGCTATTGGAAGTTGTTGCCTAATATTTTCCCAGCACATGTCTTCAGTTTTGAAAAGCAGGCCTTCATTCGTGAATTCAGCAAGATCGTCACTAACACTTCGTAGCCGCTGGCTGATGTGCAGCCACGAAGCCTCCGGTGTCTCCTGTACAACAATCAGTACACTTGCGCACAGACCCGTCCGCTGTCTTCGAACGGCTGTTGCAAACACAGCACTACCACCACGGGCTGGGGTCGAGTGTCTCAATTCATTCGGAACACTAAAGACCGTATTGATACTGATCTGTAAACAGCCTCAGCGCCAGCAGCTAAAAAAAAGAAAAGAAGGAACTAAGATGCGTGACGCGCTTTTTGTAGCCATTGGTTTTAGTCACATCGAGAGATGCGCGCTACAATGTTGGACTGTCGTGGTCTTTCGCAACACATGTTTTACCACAAGGTATTTATCGGATTTATTTGTCTACGCATTACAAACACGTGAACTAACATCTCGCACAAAAACGATATACGTATATGGACGGCTGTACGTTTTAGTGATACAGCTAATCCGTTTACGGCCTTAGTAAGCCCCCCTAAAAAAAAACTTGCATATCGTGTCCTGGCTCTCCGCTGCGTAGTTCGCTGTTGTCGGAAGGTATCCTTACTTCAACGAAACATTTCTTTCTCTTTTTTTTCGCTCTCTCTCTCTCTCTCTTTGCAGACACGATCAGGTAAGTCTTTTTTTCTCGCAATAACAAACCGACGTTCACCTTACAACCTGAGTTCCCGTGTCAAGTGCACTCATTTTGCATGCTCAGCGCTCGCAGCGGCTCGGTCACGTCGTGGTGGCTGGTGCCCGTGGTGGTGCTGGGCGCATGCGCGGGCCTCCTACTGCTCGCAGTGGCCGCGCTGGGCACCACCTACACCTACCGGTCGGTCATCGCGCGCATTGCGGGTGAGAATCGAACATTCGCTCTCGTCCTCTCGATATACGAGAGGACGATAGATAGACGAGAGGATATACGAAAGATAGACGAGATAGATAGACGAGAGGATATACGAAAGGCGGACACCTTTGTGAGCATGCGACGTCTCTTGCTTTTGATGGCCTCCCGCAATTTCCACAGCAGTGAAGCATAGTATGCCCCAGTAATCATGGCACCCTTTGCTAGGAAATCCATGAAGACTACTCTGTGCTGGTCTCAAAAGACTGTGAGCATGACCTTGCCCGCCGAGGGCTGGGCGCGAGCCTTGTTTGGAGGCGCTGAGTCCAAGTGCATACATTGCGTCTATTGGACTTTATTCTCCGGATCATAGTGATGGACCCAACAGTCATCCTGTGTAATCAGTCTGTTGAAAAAGTCCTCCTGGTTTCCATGGCACATGGTCAAAAGACACTGGGAGCATTCGACTCGTTCCTGCTTTTGGAAAGGTGTGAGCAGCCGGGCAATTCAGCGAGCGGATACCTTACACATATGGAGATGGTCCCGAGTGATTTTTTCCACGGACCCCACACTAATCTTCACATTTTGGGCTAGGTCTCGAACGGTTACGCGCCGATTTTTCAAAATGGCGGCCTCCACTTGCTGAATGGTGTGTTGAACGATAGCGGGGTGGGGTCGCCTTGGAATCGGAGCCGTTTCCACCGAAATCCGACCGCATTTGAATTGCCGATGCCAGTTCTTCGCTACGCCATATAATGGGGAACCCTCCCCATAAACCTCTTTTATCTCATCGAACGTCTCCCTTCGAGTGCGGCCTTTCAAGTACAGGAACTTGATGACTGCTCTGTATGTCACTGCATCCATTATCACACCTCACACCACTTCAGCAGCTGTAAAAGTAAGACCGTTATTTGTTCAGAGTTACACATTGGTACGTGACCTATAGTGACTTATGTCATTACACATGCGCAGTTTCCGCATCCTGCAATCAATAGAAGTGGGTCAGGGGAAATCTTTATTGAACGCCCCTCGTAGCTGCTGTCTCAAACCCCGCATCCGCCTGATCTGGTGCTCGTACAAATATTGGAATCGCATACGACCTTGCACGCTGCATAGTATATAAATACGCGGCTGTACGCATCGCCATTTGCATATCCATTAACAACATTCCGTAAGCTCCAAAGTGTGGCGAGTTGCATCGTAGATATATTGTGATGTTGATACACTTCCTTAAAGATAACCTTGGACTATATATATATATATATATATATTTGACGGAAGCCCGTCTGGTCGGGATGAAACATGGTGAAAGGTAGAAAAAACCCGGCGCACTACGTCGAAGAAAGTATAAATTTATAGAAAAGAAAGAGACGTTTCGGCACCCACACGGGGGCCCTCTTTACAGGTCAAAAGAATAATTGTGTTAACAAGTGTATACATCGAAAAAAATAAATAAAAGCGCGTCTAAAGAATCCCTCGCGCAGGGCTGGGCAAAGATACTGTCACGTGGTCGTGACGTCGACGAAGGCAGCAGTGAACACGTCCGAGATGAAACTTTTTTTGGCCGAACTTGTGGCCGAGAAACTGAAAGTCAAACTACAGCAATACACTAATAGCGGCGGACAGAGCGTCGACCGTCGATCAACTGACAAGCAGTCAAGCGCGTCGGCTTTTATACAGGCGCTATCGAACTTTCCAGCGATATCGCTGTTGGCGGCGTTATCTCTCGACAAAGCTGGAACATTCTCGTGCGGCGCGCAATCTTAACGGATTGTTCCAAAACAATCGGGAAGCTTCCTACACATCACGGCGAGGCCTGCGCAGCGCGTTGCCCACAGTCTTTGTGGGTGAAGCTTCAACTCATGAAATATAAGACTCGCGACAATGCCCCCCTCTGAAAAAGCATCGTCCCGATGCTTAAAAACAGAACATGAATACATGCAATACTAAAGGAAACTAATAAGAAAGCAAACATCAGAGTCCTCAGGTGCGTTAACGAGCATAGTACGGTTTAAGACGCACCACATGCACGACCTCGGGTCGAGCTCGGGGCCTCTGAGAGTTCATGATGCCGTCGGGGAAAACCTCGTAGTCGAGTGCGCCGAGTCGTCGAAGTACCCTGTACGGTCCGAAGTACCGTCGAAGAAGCTTCTCGCTCAGTCCGCGTCGTCGTATTGGCGTCCAGACCCAGACACGGTCGCCGGGCTGGTACTCGACGAAGCGTCGTCGAAGATTGTAGCGACGGCTGTCTGTGTGCTGCTGGGTCTTGATGCGCAGGCGGGCCAGCTGTCGAGCTTCTTCGGCACGTTGTAAGTAAGCGGCGGCGTCGACATTTTCTTCGTCGGTGACGTTGGATAGCATGGCGTGGAGCGTTGTCGCCGGGCTCTTTCCGTAGACCAACTTGTACGGCGTCATCTGCATCGTTTCTTGGACGGCCGTGTTGTAAGCGAAGGTCACGTACGGAAGGACGGCGTCCCACGTCTTGTGCTCAACGTCGACGTACATGGCGAGCATGTCGGCGATGGTCTTATTTAGACGCTCGGTGAGGCCATTGGTCTGCGGGTGGTAGACGGTGGTGCGGCGGTGGCTCGTCTCGCTGTACTTGAAGATTGCCTGAGTTAGGTCCGCAGTAAAGGCGGTACCTCTGTCTGTGATAAGGCCCTCTGGGGCGCCATGACGCAAGACGATGTTCTCCACGAAGAACTTGGCTACCTCGGCGGCACTGCCTTTGGGCAAGGCCTTTGTCTCGGCGTAGCGGGTGAGGTAGTCAGTCGCTACGACGATCCACTTGTTGCCGGAAGTCGACGTCGGGAACGGCCCCAATAGGTCCATCCCGATTTGCTGGAACGGCCGGTGAGGTGGTTCGATTGGCTGCAGAAGTCCCGCTGGCCTAGTCGGCGGTGTCTTCCGTCGCTGGCAATCTCGGCAAGTCTTGACGTAGTGGGCGACGTCGGCAGCAAGGCGTGGCCAGTAGTATTCTTCCTGTATTCTTGCGAGCGTGCGGGAAACACCGAGGTGTCCAGCCGTCGGGTCGTCGTGTAGGGCCTGGAGGACTTCTGGTCGCAATGATGGGGGCAGGACAAGAAGGTAGTCCGTTCGAAGTGGCGAGAAGTTCTTTTTCAGGAGAACGCCGTTCCGTAAGAAAAACAACGGCAGTCCTCGCTTGAATACCTTCGGAACAACGGCGGTCTTGCACTCGAGGTACTCCATAAGGCCCCCCAGTTCCGCGTCGGCTCGTTGCCTTTCGGCGAAGTCGTCGGCACTTATAGTTCCGAGGAAGCAGTCATCGTCGTCGTCTTGCGGCGGCGCGTCGACGGGGGCACGAGAGAGGCAGTCGGCGTCAGAGTGTTTTCGTCCGGACTTGTACACGACGGTAATGTCGAATTCTTGAAGCCTCAGACTCCATCGTGCGAGACGACCTGAAGGGTCCTTCAAGTTAGCTAGCCAACATAAGGCGTGATGGTCACTGACAACTTTGAAGGGCCTGCCATAGAGGTAGGGGCGAAACTTTGACGTAGCCCAGATGATGGCAAGGCATTCCCTTTCTGTTGTGGAATAGTTGGCTTCTGCCTTGGATAGTGACCGGCTAGCATAACTGATAACCCTTTCAAGCCCGTCAGTCTTTTGCACAAGGACGGCACTGAGTCCTACGCTGCTTGCGTCGGTGTGTATTTCCGTATCGGCGCAATCGTCGAAATGCGCAAGTATGGGTGGCGTCTGCAGGCGTCGTTTAAGTTCCTCAAATGCTTGCACTTGCTCCGTTTCCCACCTGAATTCCACGAAATTGTATCGCGATACGATACAAGATACTCAGGCAAGAAGTATTTGAGATATAGATACAAGATATTACAACACTGATTGTATCCGATACGATACATTCCAATTGTATCTTAAGATACTTTGATACATTCGCAAATTTGTTATTATATATCCATGTAATGTAGCACTAAAGGCCTATACACAACAATTTTCGCTCGAAAATTTATTAACTGCGAGCAATTTGTTTCATTTGAATGAAATGTCTGTTGGTATCTCAAAAGTTTGGTACTTCAAGCTCAAGCTATTTCAGTTTCATTCGAAAACAACTGATGGCGTTTCTTTAGCTGCTTAACATGATAGCTCTTTATACACTTCGCTGATGACGGTTTTTGCTTGTCGCTTTTGTAATTGATGGAAGTCGCTGCTCTGCTTGCCGACCATAGCGGGTTGGCATCTACTTACAAGAACGTCAATAAAAAGCATCTGCACGATGGTGCAAATGCCGCTGTGGAGTTCTACCTTGCCCCTAAACGTATTACGGTTTTCGCCATAGCGGATCACTGGACAGGTGTACGGCACCAAGAACATGTGCAGCCCAAAAGCCTTTCAGACGTATACAGTTGTACAAAGCGCCGCAGGACGCCGCCGCTATTCACACTATTGACACTTATAGCTCCGATTACCTGGTGATTAGTAAGAGTATACAGAAGAATTTAGGGAAGCTTAAACAAGGAAATCAAATATAATCTAAGTACAATAGGAAATCGGTTCCGTATCAAACACATTGAATAAGTATAGAAACACGATACAGACGGCCACCCCAAGAACTAGTGATATACTTAAGAGCTAATAATATGATTAAGAATAACTGTTGCATTTTGCGTCGCAAAAACCACGATATGATTATGACGAAGGCTCTGTTATGGAGGGCTCCGGAAATTTCGACCACCTGGGGTTCCAAAACCTCAATACAAGCGCACGGGCCTCGATCATTTTCCCTCCATCGAAATGCGGCCGCCGCGACCTTCGGGACAGCAGTCAAGCACCGTAACGACTAGACCACTGCGGCGAGTAACCGCTAATAGGTATGACAATTAGACATTTAAGGTAAAACCATAAAAAAATTCAGTGCCTATGGAAAATAGCGTTGGGACACTCATGCGAAAAACAGAGCATTTGGTTTCTCGAATCCCACTGCTAACAACTTCGCTAATTTACTTAGCAGTAAGCAGAATTTGTTACTGTATATTCTAGGCACGCACGGATAATTATATATGTGTTCTCATCATCGCCTTTACATGAAAGTAAATTCAAGTGGAATATAAGTACGCAAACAGTAGCAAAAATGGCGCAGACAGTTCAAAAGTAAGAATAAAGCAAAGAGATTGCCTTGACAGCACGTTAAAGACATATTGCAGTAAGCCGACCAAAAAAGAAAAAAAATGATATAGAGACATAGGTAATGCATGAGATGGAAAAGGACAGCTAAGAAAGAACTTGTGCTTATGATCTTAAACACATTATTATGATTTTTGTGCTGATGACATTGTGCCTATGACTATTTTATGATTTTATGCTTAAGATTTTAATTGTGATTTTAAAAACTCTTTGAATAAAAGAAGAGACGTGCACCATAAAAGCTTCGGTTAGATGGATGCCTGTTCTGTTTGATCCAGCATCGGTACCGTGCACGGTGCTATAGCTGTTAGAATGTTATTAGCATATAAGTCAATCTCATTGCGTGTAATCTAAACTTAAATCCGCGAAATCCTTCAAATCGCCTATGTGTGAAAGCGACGATACGCAAAGCAACCCCCAATTCTTGCATCATTCAGACTTCGTAACGAAGTACCACGCAAGAGAAACATTGACAACGACACTACAGCGGCATCAGGATGTGTGCGAAAGACGCCGCACGCATTGGAGCATGCGGCACAGGAAGGGCTAAGTGCCAAGCGTCATGGCACTGACACATCTAAAAAGAAAAGGAAAAAGTGAGCAAAGAAAATGTCGGCTAGGCATAGACGTTCGCGCGCTTGTCTGTCGAGACGATGCGAGCGCCACCACGTGACTCTGCTCCAGCAATAGGGACGCTCAGAGCTCTTCGCCTATCCTCGCTGGAAAACTATGGCGTAAAGGTAAAATAATATGTCACTGCCTTAGTTTTATTCTGGTGACAGTGGCAGCAGTACCAGCTTGAGAAGCGGAGTTCAGCCAGCGTTTATTGTTTCGCCCGGTGGTGGTGCGACCGCAGTATTTTGTATCTTAAGATACACGATACACCCTTCAATGTATCGGAAATACAGATACTGATACACGTATTTCGAGACGTATCGCGATACAGATACAAGATACCCAAAGAGTATCTAAGATAGTATCTAAGATACATGTATCTTCGATACTGCCCAGCACTGCTCTCGTGTGTGTCCGGGGAGCGCCTGAGCTATACTGCTTTTCATCACTTCCATATACATCTTCTTTAATCGGAAAATATTGGCCCTTTATGCGCTAGGTTGACCACAGCGTCATTGTCGGGTATGCTTTATAGAAATATTATGGCATCTGACAAGTTGTATTTAAGTATGATGTCTCGTAGACAGCGACCCGCCACGGTGGTCTAGTGGTTATGGTGCTCGACTGCTGACCCGAAAGTTACGGGATCGAATCCCGGCCGCGGCGGCCGCATTTTCGATCGAGGCGAATATGCTAGAGGCCCGTGTACTTAGATTTAGGTGCACGTTAAAGAACCCCCGGTGGTTGAAATTTCCGGACCCCTCCACTACGACGTCCCTCATATCTTGGTTTTGGGACGTTAAACCCCAGCAATTTATTATTATTATCGTAGACAGCGCTTCTGCAATAAACATGCTGCTGCGTGTGAGCTATGGCGTAGACTACTCATCATGGATGCGAAGTTGCGTGTGCTTGCAGTAAGCACACGAAGAAAATGCGATCTCATATGCGCAAGTTTCCCTTGTGTGTCACTTCCACAAGTGTGCAGCGCTGCAGCATCCGTGAGGGCTTGTGTCCATTTTTCGTTGCTGCTATGAACCCCTCTCGCTCTCTCTTTTTTGCAGATGTACGGTTGTATAGGTGAATTAATTCTGCGGAACATGTGATGAACGTCGAATAACGGGTTCTTTAATTTGTACATTCATTTGCCCGCGCTCTAGTGACCTTCCTGCTTTCATTTTTATCATCTTTTTATCAGCTGCCGAAAGAGCTGCATCTCAACATATTGGTAAGGATCGTGGTCGTGTACTTCTTACCACTACAAGTGCAGTCACTTCGTAAGGGCGGCTGCACTTCTATGAAGATTCTGCTTAATAGCAAGCTCGTATATGATGTGTTAGCGATTTCATTTGCACGTTCGATGTTCATTTATTTATTTCTTGTTTAGCGGCAACTGTAGCGTATACACGCATAAAGTGCCTGCGACAACAACCTTTCTTCCCAAATCACTGTGCCTCGATTTCAATTTTTCCGCCTGTATTCTCGCCGTTTATTGTATCGCTGTACAAATTATTCTGTTCTGTACAAACAAATGATTACCGGTACACCGTTTGCCAAGAAAGTCGTGTAACGTATGAGGTGTATGTCAAACTGTAGCATCGCGTGTCGAAGCAGCTCGTGGCGTCGCAAGCGGCGTTGCAGCACTGTCGGCAGATGGCGCCTGCGATCGTTGAAGGTAAGTCACGGCAAACTTTCTGATCCCGATTTCATCAAACTTATACCTATAGTCAGTAAATGGCAAAAGTAAGTATCTAGCGATTGCTTGTAGTAGGTAATAAGGCTATAGACAATATATATGGTAATGCCTCAAAATGTCAAACGCGGATACGCAATCATACAGTGCTGACTCAAGATTGCCCGCATTGGGAAGAGAGGTAACAAAACTTATCATCGGAGTTATGCAGGGAACGGGAAGTGCGTTTTAACAGTTCATTTTTTTTTGTAGGTTGATCTCTTAAAATGCAGACACTTGAGAGTAGTATTAAAAGCTTTCTCGCAGATCTGCGCAGTCAAGAGACCGATATACGGTTTCAAATTTGAAGGCGAACTTGGGAAAATATGTCACAGCACATGCTGCGTATACGTTAAAAGAATTGCTGGGCGTAATTTTTTTTTTCGGTATAGCAACCGTGCCTCATGTTAAAATTGATCTAAAGTAATCAGATACATCTTACATATTTAGGGAGTGTAATTCTTCGGGCGAGGTGGTGCGAACGCGAATTTAGAGCCACTCAACGATCACTGAAGGGAGCAGAGCGAGCTGCAAGCATATCTGGTATGATGTGATCACCACCTTGAACGAAAAGCCGGCGTGATCGATATATGAAGCAAAAAGGTCGCGTTCACTTCGTCGTGGCGGAGTTCGCGCGACTAAACACATAAAGCGACTCTCGCGTGACTCGAAGGCAAAAGCAACCTTCCCTTCTTTTTTTTCTCAGTCGATGTATTGATCCTCCCCTGCCCCCTTCCGAAAGCTTTTCTGCACCAAACGTGGTTTTGCACTGCTTGCAGGATCGGAGGCATTGCAAGCTTTCTGCACGTCACCTGGTTTTGCACGGCCTCCGTGATCTGCCCACCTCTCGCCAAGCGACGATGTGATTTAATGACTGCATCATGTGGCGTCACGATGACGTCGCAAATTTTGGTGATCTGCGACGTCATCAGGTGGTTTTTCGCATCACTCGTGTTGACAGCGCCGACGCGGGACACCGACGGTCAATTGTCGCGTTTGATGAGGCTTTCGGCTTAATATAAAAAAGCGCAAATATCGGGTGACCGCGAGAGCTGCACGTTCACTTCATCTTTGCGGCGTTCGCCTGACCAAAAATATTTTAAAAAGCGGCGTTCGCATGATATAAAGTGCAAGGTACAGTAGCCACACCGAATGGCTTTGGCCTTCGCGTCGTCTTAGCCGAATACATAAGGGACCCTGTGAGTCTGTGTGTGCGTTTTTTAAATGCGAAGCATTTCTTAGCGGACTTCTGCGGCTTTGAGCTTATCTCTCTATATATCTGTCTGTCTATCTATCTAGCCGCCTACGACTTTGCGCTCTCCTGGCCGTTTTGTTAATGCGATCTATATCAAAATTGGCATGGCATAACCTGACTGTATGACGAACATAAATGACAGGTCATAACATGAAAATCATGACATGCATGTCATGAACGACATGGTGTACGTGCCACGGTGTTGGTGCTCTTGCGGCCGTTTCGTTAACTTGCTATATAACAAAAACGGTATGGCGCGAGGAGAATGTATGACAAACATAAATGACAGGTACAGTCGGCGACAATATGACTCGCAACACGGCAGCGCGTGGCCTCACGACTTTAAAGATTGCGCATTCCTTCCACTAGCCCTTATTTCTACAACTAAACGCTGTTCTCTCACTCGAGGGTGCTCCCAAATAGGAAAATAATATTTAGTTACAGAAATGAAGCAAGTTGAAAGGCATGCGCAATCTTTAAACTCGTGAGGCCACGCGCTCCCGTGTTGCAAGTCATATTCAGCGCGACTGTACAATCGTGCAAATCATGACACGCATGTCCTGTACAGCATGATTTACATGGCATGGTCTCGGGGCGCTCGCGGCCGTTTAATTAGATGAATACATACCAAAATTGGTATGGCATAACATGACTGTATGACGAACATAAATGACAGGCGGTAACATGAAAATCATGACATGCATGTCATGTACGCCATGGGCCCACGACATACATGCCTCGCTCAAGGCGCGCTTGCGGCCGTTTTGCTATCTTAAATGACAGGCGGTAACATGAAAATCGCCCAACTCGCCCAACTTACCACTCTTTTGCTATCTTAACATGTACCAAATTTGGTACTGCATGACGTGACCGTATGAAGAAAATAAATCACAGGTGGTAACATGAAAATCAAGACATGCATGTCATGTACAGCATGATTTACATGCCACGCTTATGGTGCGCTCGCGGCTATTTCGTGACGTCACTATATGAAGAACATAAATCATAGGTGGTAACATGAAAATCATAATACGAATGTCGTGTAGGGCATGATTTACGTGCCATGCTCATGGTGCGCTCGCGGCTGTTTCGCTAGCTATACACCAAAATTGGTATTGCATGGCGTTACTGTACGACGAACATAAATGACAGGTCCTAACACGCAAATCATAATATGCATGTCATATGTACGGTATGATTTACATGACACTGTCTTCGTGCATTTCCGGCTGTTTTGTTAACTTAATATACACCAAAATTAGTATGGCATGACATGAGCGTGTGACGAACATAAATGATTGGCCATGCGTTGTCTATACCAGAATGTACGTTTCATTATATAAAAGACTGCACATACATGCATGCATGGCAGACATGGGATATATAGTGAACTAGATGTCATGATATGAATGACTTCATCTTCCTCAAAGAGAAACAAGGCGATGTATGCAGTTCTCTGCTGGCTGCTACGCATTACATCGATTCCCACAGTGCGCGGGATCTTCCGGATTTTCCCCCCGAGATAATGAAGGGCGAGGGTACACAAGCAAGCCCAGCAAACTCCGAGTACTATACGCTAAAGCTGCTCAAATACAGGAATATACGCGATGCGCAGCGCCTATAGGGGCGCCATTGAAAGCCGCGTAGCGGCGGCCGTTAGAACCACTGGCAGGTCGAGTAGCAGACGCCTCCTTTCACTGCAATCATGACGGAAGTGCGCGCGTGCGATTTGCCACTTGTGCGCGTCCCAAATAATTACTATTGCGGCGATAGTGTGCGCAAAGGAGCCGCACTTTATAATAGTGGACATGTGTCCGATGTCACAGCTGTGTGGGACGACAATGTCACCATAGGCGCCAAGTGTTTGCCACAGACAAGCGTCAACAAACTTCCCTACGAAGTGGAGCTCATCGTAAGTACACCGCTTTCTTTATAACGTCCCGATCACTAATGCCTGCATGCGTTGACGCATGAACCAACGTTTTTTTTTCTCGACACAGTAGCTTCGTTTACGTGCCATGTGTTTATGTAGTAGATTTTGAAGGAGTGCTGTCGCACCGGCGCATGAATTTCACAGGTGCGGCCACGCGAAGGGTCAGCGTTGGTAAAACTTTGAAACCAGCACGATAAACTTGTGAAAAAATATCTCGACAGCTTGCGCTAGTGGCGCGGGACTGAGTCACTGCGAAGCTGGTGGTCACCTAGCTTGTCATAGCAGCTTGGCTACGTATTTCATGGGTGTGTTCAGATAAGAACGTCGATGCATGTCCGTCGACCCCTTGTAAGTTCGCTGAAAAAATATATTTTGTTGTCTATAAGTGAATACAGGCGTTCTCTTATTATTTCGACGTTTCTTAAAGCGAATTGAGCTGTTTCTTGTTTATGTTCTTCCTTTTTTTCTTTTTTTAGGGAGCGGGCGAGCGCGGTCGGGCAGCAGAAGCGCCGCTTGTGCCGCCACGCAGCGTCTGCGTTATCACGTTCCGACGTGCCATGGGGTCCTCTCAGTGGATCCTCTCCAGCCACCTCCTTTGTGAGCCGTACGCAGGCACCGGTGATCGCATTCCAGTGCCATCATTAGGTAGAATCAGGGGCGTAGCCAATGGGGGGGGAGGTTCAACCCCCCCGCCCCCCAAATTTTTCAGTTTTGCTTGCGTATATATACACGCACACACACAAACGCACGCACGAACATACATGAAGTATGGTTGAACCCCCCCCCCCCTTCCGAAAAAAAATTCTGGCTACGCCCCTGGGTAGAATGCAGCCAATTTCGTGCAGCACACGTGTGATTCCACGGCGCTTTTGTAAAGGAGCCGTCACCTGCCCCACATTCTCTGGCATTGCGCTTCGCGCCATTCGTTTTTCAAGAAAGCCTAGGCATCGCGTCTTATCAGTAATAACAACCTCATGTGCATTGCAGCGTCTACAATGCAGGCGAGGCGACCAAGTGTAAACGTAGTAGCGTTCGCTGAAGACGTAGCGACATAAATGGAGAAATAAAAACACGGTAATAGTTCTAACACTCCCGTGAACAAAGCGCGATTGCTTACCTTCTACGTTCTTCTACGTCGTACAGCCGCAATCCACCGCCGCAGTCGCTCTCGCTCATGAAATAGCACCGGAAACGTGTAGAAGTGCGTTCCTGGCGATTTTTTTCGGTGTGTTTAAGCAGCCAACAACGCAGCAGTTATTTTAACACGAAAGTGTTTTATGCCGGGGTCCACCAAGACTTCAGTGACGTATTTCCGTCACGGAAATGACGTCGAAAAAATGTACACGATCAGATGGCAAGGAAAAAAAGTTCCGGCAACAGGCATCGAACCCACGACTTCTCGGTCCGCAACAACAGATGCCGGGCGCGCTATCCACTGCGCCACGGTCTTTTTTTTTTTTCTTTCCACATACTCTGGAAGCTTTACAAACGCGCCTTTTATATCTACCACTCTCCCGGTCGGCGGGGTGGTGTTGCCCTCTGGGAGAGGCAAAGTAAAGTAATTCATCATCACTGTGTCCTCCTTGATTAGTACCTGCAACGCGTTACACGTTTGTCACATTCGGCGCGTTTTCAATAGAAGTGCAATTTTGTCAATGCCTTAACACACCGCGAGGTGGCGACCTTAACCCAAGCGTGGTTTAAAGCGAGGTAAAAGCGTCGGCCTCGTTCATAGCGTCACGCTAATCAAACCAAAAATAGCTTTGCGACGCGCGCCTGCCTCACCTGGTTGTAACACCGCGTTCCCGGCCTACGCGCTCGCCCCGAGAAAAATTGCGGCCGGGCTTCCGGGGTGGCACGACGCGCTTTGCGTTTCCCTCTAGTGCGGCCGTGGTGTTCAATCACATTTTAAAATGTCGCAGGATGGGGACCAAGTTCTGCGTCCAATATGCGACGCTCTTCTGGCTATCGCAACTGGTTCTCTGATTACGCTTTCACCGTTAACTACTACAGCTACCACAAGGGTTTGTTTAATCATTGAACATGGACGTTAGTCGTCGGCATGGAGATGTACCACCAAGCATCAAAGTGGGTGCATCCACGTTAAACGGTGCTACAGCTGCCAGACATCAATATGCATTGTGCAAACTCTCTTATATCAATGTACAGTAAACATTCAGTTACTTCTATAAGGGCACGTTTTACTTTCGTGTTATTCCGATTCCTATGACGGAGGGATCAACCATGTTTTTTTTTTCTACAACGCTGAGGCCCGACAGAGTCGCTCAATCACGATGAAAACACATCCATCCGTGCACTCGCGTAGACGCTTGCGGGAACACTGCTCGCCGGGACCCATCAGCGATTCCGAGCCATGGCGGCAGATGGCGTTGTCGGCGCTTTGCGCATCGCCTATACTTTGAAAATACATGACGGATGACACTAGACAGGCTTATCGAAATTGAATGCAAAAGGTTGGGTTCGATCTAACCCACCAGGCCTGTAGCCAGGAATTTTTTCCTTGTGACACTAGACAGGCTTATCGAAATTGCAAAAGTATAGTCAAAAGGTTGGGTTCGATCTAACCCACCAGGCCTGTAGCCAGGATATATATATATATTTTTTTTTTTTTGGAGGGGGGGCACTTCCGAAGGCCTTGACTACTTGAGAAAGTCGTCTATTTTCATTACTTTCGATAAAATAACCCCTCCATCAAAATTTCGGGGTGGGGGGGGGTGCTGTAGGCACCCCCCCCCCCACCCTGGCTACGGTTCTGTATCCCACTAATCGAAGTTCGGACAAATTAATGAGCACGGTGCTTTGAACGACAGAGTCACACGAGTAAGGCCGAGAGGCGATAGTTTTCTTTGCATCTGTGAAAAGGCGGACTTTCAGTAAAGCTGACAGCGGCAATCCATTGCACATTTGTTCTAAATTTAACAAATATTTATGTCTGTAATGCTTGCTTATTCCTGGTTTCTTTCAGCTCGAATGACGGCTCTCCAAGATGGCGGCCACTTGATCGACGAACTGCATGTCACAGCACCATTTGTGCTCTCTGGCTCACGTAAAGTCTGTACATATACAGCCAGCACGCAACGCAGCTGGTGCGCAGTGACCCCGCGACTACACGCTGTTGTGCCATAGCACCTGACCGAACGTGGAAGCAAGCCAACACCTGCACTTCGCTGGTACTCCAACGGCATCGCATCGCGGCCAGCGCCTGCCCTTCGACCGAACGAGAAGGGGCCAACACCTGCGTGCTGCTCGATCCAGCGCATCCCCGAACACACAATGGACTGGTACTTAAGGCCGTACCAGTCCGTTGTTAGAGAGTGGACCCAGCCGACGTGGTCGGGCTGGCAGAAAATATTTCCTTCATCTTGTCCTTCTGACTGCTCCGAGCACGATGCACAGCCGTGTTCGCACCGGCCACGCAACTCCATTCCCAACACCGGTTCCAGCGGTGGGATACCACGACCCGTAATCTCAGCAGCGAACCTGAGGGACGACCTCGGGTCACAACAGTGGCGGCAGCGATGGGCCATGCGACCACCAGTCATAACAGAGGCGGCAGCGATGGGATATGCAACCCCATTCGTAACAACGCATACGTCGCTTCAGTGTCAGCACAGGTTTCCTCCCATGCCTTGCACTCCTCAAGCGCATCAAACTCGTTCTGCATTACAAACGCTTCACAACTTCCATTAAACACCAAGTCAATGAAGCCTGTATATCCTGTGATAACGGCACGTATCTGCGTGGTGTAACGGAAATCCTCTTCGACAAGCCATTTGATAAGTTGACATTTTCTGACGCTAACACATTATGCAAAGCAAACCTGCCGTAGCATCATGTTTGCCATACCTACGAACTCGAATTGGCGAGCATCGAACACAGAGTTCGTTATAGGCAGCGGAAAGCACGCATTCTTTTCGTTTCGATAGCCATTACAGGCATAGTAGTGTGATGGGATTCTCCATTAGGGTGGGCCCCTATGGAGAACCCTAGCTAGCTCACACTGCTATGCCTCTTCAACTATGCTCTTCGTCAGCCAGTTTTCTGGTTAGGGGACCCCAGGGACCAGCGCTGGATAGGTGGCGCGCCGAAAAAGTGCCCCTGGCGGGGAGTCGCGATATAACACAGCCGCTCTCGCCCAACACCACCTAGTCAGTCTAGGTGGTGTTGTCTCGCCCCGACGGCGGGCTGCAGTGCATCGCCGTGAGCGCACGCGCGTTCGCCGTTCCCGCGATTTTGGCGCGAACAGATCGAACAGCCATTGCGTCTGTAATGCTGCACTATGGTTTAGAAAAAAATGAGTTGACGACTTTCACAGCAAAAGCACTGGAAAACAGAGAGACGCTCTACAAAGCGGACTACGTCTATGCATACGGCGTCGAAGAGACAGTGCTGTGCCGCGATGGCGACTCCCTCGTCATCATTTTCTCGCTGCGTGCTGGGCTTTGTGTCAAGTCTGTGCAAGTTGACAAGGCTCCATTGTTAAGTCCGTGCTGAGTCGATACCACACTGCCCACTTCTGCAGTAAAAATGAAAAAAAAAAAAAAGAAACCAGGGGCAACGGGTAGTTGCGTCATTTCTTTTTTTTTTTTTTTTTTTCTGCCGTGGTATGTATGCCCAGTGCGCGGTATGTATGCACGCGGACGTTGATCAAGCAAAGCACCGTGGTAGGACAGCATGTATGGTGTCCGGCTGCTATGCTCGAGGGCGCGGGACAGAATCCCGGCGCCGCGGCTGCCGCATTTTCGATTGGGGCGAAATGCAAATATTACTTAGATTTATGTGCACATTAAAGAACCCCAAGCGGTCAAAATCCTGATTCCCACCCAACGGCGTGCCTCATAATCATACCTTGTTTGGCATGTAAAATTCTCGCCATTATCGATGTTGATCAATCCAAGACATCTGACACTTCTTTAGCGAGGCATAAATTCCGATGTCACTTCGCCACGGCAGCCAGTGCAGAAAGAAGCTTTAGCGCATCGGCTGACTGCAGAAAGCTAAGCTTCGAGTAGTCCGCTGCTTTATTCCTAACAAGAACCCTCTCTGTAGCACAACGCGCCACGATGGTGTAATGATTATGGTGCTCGACTGCTGACCCGAAGGTCGCGGGATCGAATCCCGGCCGCATTCTCGCCTCCATCGAAAATGCTTGAGGCCCGTGTACTTAGATTTAGGTGCACGTTAAAGAGCCCCAGGTGATCGAAATTTCCGGAGCCCTCCTCTACGGCTTCTCTCGTAATCATATAGTTTTGGGACGTTAAACCCCAACAATTAGATACCTTGTGTGTAGCACAAATGAAGTTAAGCGGAGGCATCTCAGCATCGAGTATCCATCGTGTGCGTATTAACAGTTCAACGGCTTAGGCGAACGCGAACCCGCACGCATCTTGTAGACTACTTGCCTATCATATCATTCACTTCACGTGGTGGCATGAGGCGATGGTGGTGGTGGTCAGATGAGACAGTTCTTACACATGCCGTATGCTGCCTAATATGCCCGTTTTATTTGCGGCAAAACACCGGTTAAATTCTGCTCTTTGGCCCTGGTTTCCGCTGGTAGCCGTCTTCACTACTGAATAAATCTTGCAGACACGCGCAATTCGGTTTAGAAACCGGCCCGACGCCACTTGAGAAGAGAGCAAAAGCAGAACATGCACTGTTTGCCTGACTGCCTGGATGCAACGCCGCCTCCGTTCTTATTCATGTGGCTTAGAAGGAAAACAAAGAATACGTCCTCCCTCATTTCTATGTATTGTGACACTTGAATACGCAACAGTAGCGCCAGCATCCTTTTGTTTTTTTTCTGCGATCCGCGCCCGCATCGCCTCTACCAGTCGCCGCTCTCGTCCGCGGGAGCGGCTGGGATATGCGCGCTTTGACCACCAGGGCGGTGCTGCCCGCACCGCGGAAACTCGAGCGCTGGTTCCCTTGGATTCGAGCGTGCGCATAGTAGAAAGAGAGAGTGTGGGAGGAGGGCTAGTGGGTCAGCTGAACGTGTCTTCTCTAGACGGCATGTGTTCGTGCCCCAAGCAGCGACGGTCGGGGCGGCTAAGCGCAAAGGAGGCTCGTGCGCTAGTTGCTTCGCGCGCACTGTTGGTACCGTCTTTCTTCACCCAAGCTTCACCAGCGCTTTCCTCCTCCCCCAGCCGCCTTTTTAAATTATTTTATTTTTAATATTTCTGCTGGCCTCAGATTAGCTGCGGTTTAATACCACTTGAATCGTAACCACTCCCCTGCAGTGGGTGCATTAGGCCGCTATCGAAATATACCAAGGCACACCAGCTTCACCCAAGCTTCACCAGCGCGTTCCTCCTCCCCCAGCCGCCTTTTTAATTATTTTATTTTTAATATTTCTGCTGGCCTCAGATTAGCTGCGGTTTAATACCACTTGAATCGTAACCACTCCCCTGCAGTGGGTGCATTAGGCCGCTATCGAAATATACCAAGGCACACCAGCTTCACCCAAGCTTCACCAGCGCGTTCCTCCTCCCCAGCCGCCTTTTTAAATTATTTTATTTTTAATATTTCTGCTGGCCTCACATTAGCTGCGGTTTAATACCACTTGAATCGTAACCACTCCCCTGCAGTGGGTGCATTAGGCCGCTATCGAAATATACCAAGGCACACCAGCTTCACCCAAGCTTCACCAGCGCTTCCCTCCTCCCCCAGCCGCCTTTTTAAATTATTTTATTTTTAATATTTCTGCTGGCCTCACATTAGCTGCGGTTTAATACCACTTGAATCGTAACCACTCCCCTGCAGTGGGTGCATTAGGCCGCTATCGAAATATACCAAGGCACACCAGCTTCACCCAAGCTTCACCAGCGCGTTCCTCCTCCCCCAGCCGCCTTTTTAAATTATTTTATTTTTAATATTTCTGCTGGCCTCAGATTAGCTGCGGTTTAATACCACTTGAATCGTAACCACTCCCCTGCAGTGGGTGCATTAGGCCGCTATCGAAATATACCAAGGCACACCAGCTTCACCCAAGCTTCACCAGCGCGTTCCTCCTCCCCCAGCCGCCTTTTTAAATTATTTTATTTTTAATATTTCTGCTGGCCTCACATTAGCTGCGGTTTAATACCACTTGAATCGTAACCACTCCCCTGCAGTGGGTGCATTAGGCCGCTATCGAAATATACCAAGACACACCAGCTTCACCCAAGCTTCACCAGCGCGTTCCTCCTCCCCCAGCCGCCTTTTTAAATTATTTTATTTTTAATATTTCTGCTGGCCTCACATTAGCTGCGGTTTAATACCACTTGAATCGTAACCACTCCCCTGCAGTGGGTGCATTAGGCCGCTATCGAAATATACCAAGGCACACCAGCTTCACCCAAGCTTCACCAGCGCTTTCCTCCTCCCCCAGCCGCCTTTTTAAATTATTTTATTTTTAATATTTCTGCTGGCCTCACATTAGCTGCGGTTTAATACCACTTGAATCGTAACCACTCCCCTGCAGTGGGTGCATTAGGCCGCTATCGAAATATACCAAGGCACACCAGCTTCACCCAAGCTTCACCAGCGCGTTCCTCCTCCCCCAGCCGCCTTTTTAAATTATTTTATTTTTAATATTTCTGCTGGCCTCACATTAGCTGCGGTTTAATACCACTTGAATCGTAACCACTCCCCTGCAGTGGGTGCATTAGGCCGCTATCGAAATATACCAAGGCACACCAGCTTCACCCAAGCTTCACCAGCGCGTTCCTCCTCCCCCAGCCGCCTTTTTAAATTATTTTATTTTTAATATTTCTGCTGGCCTCAGATTAGCTGCGGTTTAATACCACTTGAATCGTAACCACTCCCCTGCAGTGGGTGCATTAGGCCGCTATCGAAATATACCAAGGCACACCAGCTTCACCCAAGCTTCACCAGCGCGTTCTTCCTCCCCCAGCCGCCTTTTTAAATTATTTTATTTTTAATATTTCTGCTGGCCTCACATTAGCTGCGGTTTAATACCACTTGAATCGTAACCACTCCCCTGCAGTGGGTGCATTAGGCCGCTATCGAAATATACCAAGGCACAACAGCTTCACCAGCGCTTTCCTCCTCCCCCAGCTGCCTTTTTAAATTATTTTATTTTTAATATTTCTGCTGGCCTCACATTAGCTGCGGTTTAATACCACTTGAATCGTAACCACTCCCCTGCAGTGGGTGCATTAAGCCACTATCGAAATATGGCCACCTAGGCCGGCAGTCGAACCCGCATCACCGAGCTTAGCACGGTGACGCCTTACCTGCCAAGATACCACGATAGGTAGTTAATACAAAACTTTTAGATCTCATTTGAGAAGGCAACCCAAGAATAAGATACTGGACGCATTCGTAAAGGCATTGTCTTTAATAATGTGATATCGATATGAAGAGAAGACAATATGCAACATCTGCACTGCGCATGCAGTTAACAGTCAACCGGGAGGAGGTAAGATGGACACACACCACATTTAATGTGGGTGCATTGGTGATAGAAACAACGTGAGGACAGTCAACACTAGTTGCATAGTTGCACTTGCACTGCCAAAAAACAAAATGCCTTACTGCTGAAACATAGTGCTGAGCATTAAAGCTTGCTCTCAAAAGCTTGAATGCACCCGAGAAAAAAAAAGTGTTACCATCTTCATCATAAATAAGTTCATTATTATAACTCTTTGTTCAATTCACGAGGCTGCAAGGGGTCATAAAAGTGCTTTTTACAAAAACACAACTGTCTCTGAAAGTTACTATTACCCTGTCCTTTGTTTTAGCATTCATGCAGCAACAAAATCCCACGGGGCGACATTGAAAAGTGTATTACTTTACGATCAGAGGAGGGATACTTAAAATTGCTCACGAGCGTCCAAGAAGCGAATATAGTACAGTTGCCTTCAGAAGTGCCCTGCACTCACATACCGATTTACTGCAGCCTTCACCAGGATAAGTCCAGGCAATCGCATGCGTCAATGTTAAATGATGTGTTGCTAATTCAAGTTACTACAAACATGCTCAGCAGATAGCTGCACAGAAACAACTAGTTGACAGCTAAAGCCTGTCTAATGCGCTTGAACAATGTCATGTCATGTTGCTTTCTTTTTGTTCCGCTCACCCTTAATATAACATATGTTCTGATGTGGGCACTAACAAGGTGCCATTTATAATCTGCACCCTTATGCCAGCTGCTCTCGTCTACGGAACTATCACTGCAAAAGAAACCACATTAAATGTTTTTAACAGTTACATATTTTTGTCCGGGTAAAGCTAACCTTCTAAAAGAGTCACCAGCAAAGTTATGCTTGGCAATCAGCCCGTAAATGTAACTCACCAAACATATAAGCACCGGCACTAAATTAATTAATCTTTATAATAAAACAATTCCTGTTAACAGTGGCTTACTCTAAATACACAAATGGTAGCAAAAACCTTGAAATAGAAGAAACAAAACAAAGCAAGAGGGTAATAATGCTAGTTCAATCTGATTAGAATCTGCCATGGACAAACTAAATTTTAAAAAAAGCAAGCGTTCACAACCAACGAAAAGTTGAAGGCGAATGGGACAAGGCCCACTACTGACGCAATGCCAGTGTTATATCACACATTCATGCGTATGAAAAGGTTCTTGTGTTAGTGTCCCTCCATGTAGCTCCACTATCCAGCTTAAATGCCAATGCAACAACACAACTGGGTTCCAGCACAGCACTGATGGGATGTGGGCACTGTCGCCGTCAGCTGTGACTGCATCGTAACTGATCCCTGGCACCCAACACTACGTCCTAGATATCCACGTGGGCCCTGTAGCCGATTCTTTACCAGCGTTCAGACCTGGCAGTTATCCTGCAAAGGAAATGAAGCTTTCAGGTTTTACACCAGGTGCAGAATAACTCGAGTCTAATCTCTCACCGAATGGCCATTGTAAGCCAATGCAACCATCCTATTTTCTCCACCCTTGGAGGGCAACAACTGTTGTACTTCTTTCTTTTTCTGTTTCATTTCATGCCGATTCAAACTCCAATAAACCTGTGTATCATAATCTAGGCAAGCTGCCTTACTGATGCAAATGTAATGGCCCTCCCTTATTTTAATCGAACATTTAGCAGTTGTTGCCCTGTTTCCTGTTCCTGTCTTTGTGCAGTCTCCAATCAATTTTTTGGATGCCCAATTATTACAACTGCTCAACTGAGTAAAAGTAAAGATCACATCTAATGGAAGCCAGCACCTACCACAAGCATCTACAGTTGAACCCCTTCATAAGAGACATGGATATAACAGACACTTGGATATAATAGACACCATTCACCCACATGGCTGGGCACCCTACCTCCCCAATTAATCCGAACTTTTTTGTAACAGACACTGGATTTAATAGACAGTTGGTTGTAAAGGACAACTTTTTGTTGAATTATAGTCAACAGTCTCCCTTGTAACAGACATTTTCAAAGGGGCCCTGCAACACTTTTCCAAGTAGCCATGAAATGGCTTCACTAAAGGAACTTATTGCCTCACGAATCGACCGCCGCAAAAATTTTTAGAATCCGTCCAGTATGAGCGGAGTTACAGAGATTTGCTGCACACTGTAATTTCTTTCTCTCTTCTCTCAGCGCGACGAAAGTGCTGGAAGCTAAGCAGGGGGGGATGGCACGAGGAAGAAGGTACGTCATGCACCTCGTGACCTTGAGCACATTCTTTTTTTTCTTCAAATGTGTGCCGTATTTTCGGTGCGATCGCAAGCGTGGGCAAGTGGTGGCCTCTCGTGGCGGTCGCACTAAGTACTGAGCACGCCATGTTCAAATCAGCCAAAGGCATGGAACCTGCCTGTGACACCGTAAGCATCATTTTTTTTCGAGAGAAGAGGAAGCGCTTTTTAGCTGACTTTGCTAATTTAATGTAAATCCCAGGCCGCGTGCTGCGCTATAATGTTTGGCTTCAATTACCTATTAGCAGCGTTTTCCGACCATGCTGAAAAAGTGTTGCAGGGCCTCTTTAACATTAAAAGCAGCGTCAATGACTGCTAAGTGAGGTTGCCACTAGCTGTGAACAAAGCAATTAGACAGATATACGAACTCACTATTTACTATAACGTCAACAAATGTGGTGTGGGTCGGTCAGTTATAAAACAATGAGAAGTAACTTCAATGCAAATGCAATGTAGCAAAACGCTTCAAGCTTTCTGAGGGTACCAATGCAACAGTACAGTCGATCCCGGATATATCGAATTATTGGCTATAACGAACAGTTGAGAAATCCCCTTGAATTTCCCATGCAAAAGTATGGGGCTGGTGTGCACGTATATCGAACTCCCGCACAGCGAAACATCCGCTATATCGAATGCTGCCCTGCGCCGAAGCCCAGGAAGTGCATTTTTCCTAACAAATATTCATCATTTTTCGGCCGCATTCTTATAAGTTCCAGTCCCTCGTCACGCGCAGGTGACGAAATTGCGTTGCTCTAGTTCACTGAGCAGCGCTTGTCAGTTCACCGGTATATTTGACGCACGATCCGCCGGTTTTAATGCATGGGCTAGTGTTTTTCAAAGAGGCTGATTGCCGAGGGCACCAAAATGAGAATTCGAAGTGACTTGGCAGCCTTGTTGTAATGTTTGCATTCCCTTCCTTGTCTGTTTGCGCACGATAGCATGCGGGCCCGCAAGGCATGGCCTTCGAGATCCGTAACCTCGTGACGTATTTCTAGTGTTTTCAGTTTTAAAATGCAGATCTCAGAGGCTACGCTTTTTTTCACATTTCTCGCCAAAGTAGCGGCTGCCTTCTACAAAGCCACAAGTGCCATCGGTATCGCCAACATGTCGACAGTGGAGAAATGTTTCTTCTTTTCCGGGCGCCGTATCGGACGGGAGCACAGCGAGTGACTTTATCGGTGCAGATAATGATGTAGCTGTTTCTGATTGCATCGATGGCGACATCATAGCTGATGTTGCCGGTGCTGCGGAAATGGACCCATGCGGTTTGAAGATGCCAGCCGCCGTTGCCACTGCTAAACCCTTTACCGCGCTACAGAGCTCGCATCAGCGTTCAGCGTCGATCACCGCTGTTGTGGCCGAAGGTGTTGAATTTACTTGTCTAGAAAGCTTCAATGATATTGACGATGACTTGATAAATTCACGGTGGGCAAGAAGTGAGACAAGTTTATGGTCTATTTGCATGCGAAATAAAGTGCGCTAGCTTGCAAAAGAAGTAGTTCTCGCCTTGTTCTTTAGCATATGTGAGCGAATCGTTATGTTCGCGCTTTTTACGATTTTGGAAAACTGTGTCGAGGCCGGCAGTGCTTTAATTAAAGCCTTAAATACGCATATTTCGTATTTCGAATTATCGACAGATCGAACTATTTCGCGGTCCCCTTCGAGTTCGATATATCCAGGATCGACTGTACATGCAGGTAGTGTGTGGGTAAAGAATGCCGGGAGCACATGGCAAGCTGTCCTGTTTATGTTGCTCTCAACCAAGATGCATCATATTGCATGGCTGACATTACCCCTCACGCTGCATTCTATTAACGATGAATCTACGTCGCAATGTCTAGCAAAGCAGTCGGCTGCACCTTCACTAACATGAAGAAGCAGTCGTGCCTACTTCTAAGAAAGCGCAACAATAAGCACGTAATGCGAAAAAGTTGTGGAGAAAACACAGATTGTATTCTCTGTGTAGCAGTCCACCAAGCAAATCATATAACATAACAAATGGCATATAATGAGCCTTCTGCAACACGCTGTAGCCTTCTCTTGAGCTTATTTTATACGTAGGGTGCCTACATGAAAATAATAGTTGATCAGAAAACCAAAACGTGGCACCCTGCTTACAAAAGACTCCTCAAATAAGAGACAAAAACTGGTCCCAAGTACATGTCTCTTAAAAGGGGTTCAACTGCAACAAATTTGCATATGTGCTTACAGCAAAGCAAAACCTGGCATGGATATAAAACCTTCCAATATTAAATTTTGTGCAGTGACAACCTTACATGTAACATGCACACCTTGCAGGACTGTAACGGTGCATGGCACCCACCGTATGATGGCTGGGCATTCAACAACCTCATGGCCTCGAATATAGCGAAATTTCCAGCATACAGTAGACCCTCAGTAAAAGACCCTCTTAAACGGAACAACTGCCCCTAATACGATTGGTTTCATATTTGGATTCTGCACTCCTGTTCACCTCTCAGTAAACGGAACACATTTTCATGGTCCCTTCAGGTTCTGTTTAACGAGAGCCTACTGTAGTTTTTTTCTCTGCTGCACAACAATGAGCGAAAGCATGTAACCAAGTTTCCTGTTTGGCCAATGTTGCAGAAAACAAATTTTTCGCTAACTCTTTTTTTGCCCAACCCTCCAGTGCACTCCATGACCCAAAAATTAGTGAACTGCAGTGTGCATGGCATGATTAAAAAATAGAGGGAGAGATGCTAGCTATTAATCAGCAATGTGATGTACTGCTTTCTTCGCGTGTTGTCCGCAAAGCTGTGCTGAATTCTGGGAATGTGAGCCAATTAGTTCTGGTGCAGTTCATCAAACCTGTAACCTAATGCTCCCACACTTTGCTTGAAAGGAGAACAGCCAGCTCACCTTACCTTGGCATCTGCCCTCAGTCACATTCGTTCTTGACAGTGACCATAATGTGGTTTGTTTGGTAGATGAGGTACACAGCACTCACAAAAACTGCCTGTACCCTGGAAGAGAAGGCAGAGAGGTGAAGCAAAGGCCTTTTCTACGACTGCTGCACACTGTGCAAATAAAAAAAGCATTGATGTACACTGAATAAAAGCAAGTATCATTGTAACCGCATGAAACATTTTCCTGGCATGTTTCTGGTGCACCAATGGCCGCCATGCGTCATAAGACTGACATGCTATTACTAGGTAATCCCACAAAAGGTTCATCAAATCAACTGTTTTTGCAACCGAGTTATAAGTTTGCATCGGTCCAAAATAAACGATGCATTACACAACGTGCATGCATCCATATATGTATTTAACTTAACAGGCAGCAAGGCTTCTGTACTGTCCTGTTTTGGCACTATTTTCAATAGTGACAACTTCTACGTTGGTCAGCATATGCCAGTGGTTGGTTCAGGCGACGTTATTAGCCACGGCCAACTTAATATGCCTGAACAGAATCATCCTGGAAATGGACCTAAATTTCTGTCACGCCTCCACAGATGTTGGCCAAGATACCCGAGAGTAAATGAAATGTTGTATAGCAGAGTTGCACTTTTAGATACTACAACCAAAGAATCCAACATGAGCACATCAGAGGGAAATTGTATACGTCATAAAATCACTATCGCTCATTTCGCCTCTTCTCGGGAACGTATGAGTTTGTACACCTGTTTGAATTGGAACTTGCCTTGCCCATAATCCGATACACGTCTGTGCAGTCTACTAACTGTCACAAGATCCTCAGTGTGAACATATGTGTAGCGCACTCAATGCCGAGTGCTCATGTCATCTATGAAACACTGTCCTGCGTTGCAAAGAGTTTGTTCGCTTGTGTTCCCCTTATATTTTTAGCCTGTAAATGGCTGTAGAGTGTGCATAACTAGTGTCCTCCAATCACTACTTCTGCTCCAATCACTTATGTGCTTTGATTATTGTTTGCACTGTCCATAAGGTAAACATATGATAATGGACAGTGCCTTTGTATTCCACATGATGGATGGTTAACGCTGTACAAAGAGCAATGAAAATAAAAGCAAGAACAAGACGCCATGCAGAGAAAAATTCGGAGAGGTTACCTACACAATCACTAAGGTACATCGAATCCATGCTAATGATGAGTGGAATGACTGCATCACAATAGGATTTGCAAATGTGCTAACAAGAAAAAGCTGTATTGTAACACATGTTCTGCTCTGTCAAACCTGTGCAACTACCCCAAACAACTTCACTTTCACTCGTACTGAAGATTCAAGAGGACATGTATAAACACACACACACACGTACAAATACATACACACAGCCCAAGTTAGCGTGCAGTGCAAGACCAGATTGCACAGTACTGTAAAAAAATACAAAAATTCAAGTTTTAATATCTCACTTACTGTCCCTCCTTGAAGAATTCCTTTAGGGTGTTGCTAAAACGTTTGGAGTACTTTACAAACTCCCGTTTCCGATGTTCCAATGCCTGCGAAAGATAATGCCGTATATAAAGAGCAAACAACACACAAACTTCTCTTCCAGATAAGTGAGCATCACAAACTTATTGGGTTTTAAGCTGCATGGCAGTGTTCAGCAACACCACTTATTCCATCACTAAGAAGATGGGAAAAGCTTTCACTTGAGTTGGACCACATACCACACTGTAGTTTGTGCGTTTTGAAATGGACACGTGTAGTTCCAACAGAAGCTTTGGGCATGTGGTAGGATGCAACACAAAGTTGGAGATGATACTGATACCCTTAACACTGATCTGACTGAACATCAGATGTTCAGTATAAACATGTTTGCACGCCATTAAAAATTTACAATCAGGCAGAGATACGCAGCGAGAACCAATGCTCCACTTCAGAAGCATACAGAAACAATTTCTTATGCTTACAAAATGAAATGCTTGCTGGGGAAGCCTTGCGAAATGGCAAAATGTATGGTTCACATCCTACTTTCAGTTCTGCTTTTATTAGATTCTTCAAAGAGCGTATGTGTACGAAAACTATTTGACACATCAAGTGTCAAATATTAAAGTGAACAGATTAAAGTGAACAAGGCTTCCGTAGTGATGCCGAAACAGCTTTTATTTGTTTTTAGTTTTTATTTTGGTTGGTGTCTTTCGTTTTATTGACTCAAACTATCAGTATGCCATCACAGCTACAGATGCCATGCTTTTCTTAACATTTCACCACTCTTCGGTAGTGGCTAATGCTGCTTTCATTTTTAACCTGCTTTTTCATTGACATGGATAGTTAACTTAGTAAACTACTTGACATATTTGCGTACGGCTGCTGTTTAACATAAAACTTTAGCATGA
>NC_051178.1:182389085-182412288 GCF_013339695.2 Rhipicephalus sanguineus
CAGAAGACAGTGGTATCACTCCAGAGACCCAGGAAGGTCGGACGGAAGATTTTGAGAATGTAGTCTTTTCCAAGGACACCTGCGACAGAATCAGCTGTGCACCAGAACGACACCAAAAAGCGAATCCGTATTCCCTCTTTGAAAGCAGACAGAAAGGTGATGAAAACACCCAGCCTGATAAACTTGCATGGCAATCTTAAGAAATGCTGCCTCGACTGCTTTGCCGACATTCTCGAGGCAAACGACTTCTTTGGCGTGAGAATTGCAGAAACAGCAATTGTGCTGAAGAAGACAAAGCAATGCCGAAACGATGGCTTGATGATGCTAAAGCTGGAAGTGCAGTCCAGTACACAGTTTATGACGTGAATGCTGGGGAGATGCCACAGGCTCCAGAGTGGACACCCATGTGGCATCATTACCGGAAAGGATTATGACTGCATCATCGGTGCATAGAGGGTACACATGGGTGAATAGGACGTGCAAAAGAAAGAGGGGCCCCAGATGTGCGCTCTCTGCTAAGCACTATCATGGTAAGAAAGTGCGTGCTACTTATGCCATGAAGCGGGGCCTTTTATGCGAAGACAGCGCAAGGAAGGCTTCCTTGAAAAATAATAAACAGCACGTGGACATCGACGTGAGGCAGTGTGGTCTTTTTTTATGCCACAGCCATCCTTTCCTTGGGGCAAGCCCAGACGGAATCGCACATGCAGTTGTGTGCACCACGCCTTTTGGAGATCAAAAGCCCCATGAGAATTGATGCATTTTGCAAGAATGAACTGCGTGGGTGATGCCTCAAAGCCAGCAGCAGGTATTTTACCTAGGTGCAGACACAAATGGGGTTACCGGTCTGAAGAGTTGTGTCCTCTTCGTTTACAGTGAAGAAAAAGTGTGTGCAGTTCCTGTACTTTTTGATGAGGCATTCTTCACTGAGCTGGTGAAGTGCTGCAAGTTTTTTGCGACCAGTACCTGGTGCCTTATTCTCTGGAAATTGGCAGCTTTCTTAATCAGTGTAAATTTACTGTTCCTTTGTCATCCCTTTCTGCAGGATTTATATTCTGCTGGTGTTGATGTACTATGCGTAATCTCACTTTAATGATGTGTGCAGAAAATTATCTCGTACTCGTGTATATATATATTCCCATGTATCATGTAACTGGCCGAGGAGGGGCACAAAGCTGCTACATAGCGCTCTCGATCTGTAATAAATAAGTGTTGGGGCTTAACGTCCCAAAACCACGATATGATTATGAGACACGCGTAGTGGAGCTCTCTGGGAATTTCGGCCACCTGGGGTTCTTCACGTGCACCCAAATCTAAGTACACAGGCCTCAGGCATTTTCGCCTCCATAGAAAATGCATTGTGTAACACCACAAGAACTGCGAACATGCATCGTTCAAGCTGGTTTATGCGAGGAATACCCCAATGACGTTCAGTGCAATGTGGCCAAATGTACCAACAAAGCCAATCTTGATCTCGCAATTTATCTACAATGACCAAGAAGCAAGACTGCTGCCCTCTGCATATCAAGACCCAACAGGATTGACACTCATTGCTTCAATCTTCAACGATGCCACAAGGACTACCAACTGGTTTGGATTATGGACCCCGATACGACATAGCGAGAACCATCTATGATGGTACTTAGGACCTTGTGATGTACGTGGACATATTGGTGTACTGGACTATGATGTCATGCTTGGTGGCATGACGCAAGAACTGTTCCTGCGTGCTACCTGAAGTTTGCCGTCTGCTGCAGCCCATGCGATTATTTACTTTTATGTGACCTGCTCATATTACCACTGCTCAGCACAAAGCATGTGTCTTGCCACTATCTCTGTACTGCAAGTGTTTTTTGCCTGCACTGTCAATAATATATTGTCTCACCTCAATAAACAACTCATTCTGTACTGGTTTGATTGTTTGCGTCTTCACCGACACAACCACGTGAACAGTAATTTTGTTTGAAAGAAAAACCGTAGAAAAAGCTTTATTCCTAACTGTAAGAGGTCGAACTTGTCTTCGCTTAGAGCGCCTAAGAATGCTTTTGTCTTTCTTTAAAGTTTCAAGAGGTTCAGACACTTACACTAGCAGCAACGTTTGGATAAAGCAATGAAACTGTACATAGGAGAGTATTCACTTTATTATTCAGAGGGCATTAACGCATAATTTACAAGAGGTGGACAGAAACAAAGTAAACACAGTTATCTTGTACTGGCATAGTTCAAGCAGCTCATGAGCACAGTGGGAGACTGTTGGATCATGTGTGGGAACACTGATAATTTAACTGTACGCTGAAATTCTTTCATATGGCAGCCACTGGTGGAACATATATCAAGGAAGTTATCACACATGTGCGTAACGCGCATAACAGTGTGTAAACCTTTCCTGCAATCAACAGTGCAAGGACATATTGATACATTAATGCAAGACATCACTTAGGCAACGAACAGTCACTGAACATCATTGCTGACAGTCTCTTGAAAGTGCTGGTCACTGCCATCACTTTCACAAAACAAGCACATACATCACTTTCCTTCTAGCGCATACCCTTGTTTGATCATGCAGAAGTATTCAGATGTCTGAATGAAAAAGTGCTAGCTAACTGAAAACATGTGAGGTTAGGACATGAGTGCTAATCTCGCCTATTAATAAATACAGTAAAATCTTGTTAATTGAAAGCCATTAATTCAGAAAATCAGATAATTCAGGCACGCTCTCTGGTCCCGGCCAGCATGAGTGTTGTTTAATGGAATCAAACCCTCCTTAATTCGGTCATAATTGGCCGCAACCCGGTTAATTCGGACGATTCTCAAAGCGCACCCCACACGAAGCACCACAATCGTGTGGTGCAAAGGAGCGACAACAGTGTTCGCAGGCAACCGAAACGAGGTGGTGCAATCTGCATCACTACTGCCATCAGCGTGAACCGTATGGGAACAACGTTTCCAGTTAATTTTGAGTTAGCACGTTTCGGGTTAGTGAAGACAGGAAGGTCGTGAGCCGCGGTTACATTGTAGACAAGGTGACAAGTGGCGAAAATTACTGCTTTTAAACTGCTCTTATGAAAAGTAAGTGCAGGATTTACTTATTCGTCAAGAAAATAGAAGTGTATTGACATTACACACATTTAATTTTTTTCTTGATACTTTCGATAATTCAGAAATTTAGTTAATTCGGATATTTTTTTCGGTCCTGTGAGATATGAATCAACAAGCTTTTGCTGTACAAATTTTTACGGGAAGATCAAGGAGCAGAGACGCACACAATGCAGCCACTGAAACAAGAGTTTGGCATTAACTTTTGGCAATGTCTAAATTTTCCTGACCATCTCAAAAAGCAGTTTTCTAGTGTTCAGCTGGGTGTAGTTTTCAGCAAAGGTGAATCAATGAAGTTAGACAACAGGGCACAGATCTGCCACACTTTGTTGAGTTGTTTCAGCCATACTGTTTGGGAAAATCTGTGATAGTATTCTGAAGGTTTTCACCCTCCTGATGACTCTCTCAACGTGTATTCGCACGCTTGCGATTCGTCTTGTTTCCTCTTCGTCTTTTTCTGACAGCTGCGGCCGTCCACCCATAAAAGGAGGAATGTTGAGACCTAACGAACGTGTCTTACATTCATCTGCAATAGTGAATCCCCTATCGGCCATGATGCTGCGCCCAGGAGTGAATTTATCTAAGATTCCACAGTGATTGGTCAAGGCCTTGTCCGACAACGGCCAGGTGCGAGGTCCGAGACAAATGTCACAAATCCGTTGGGGCTGCAACAATCAGTCCCTTGGCGGTATTGTGCTTCTTGTACAACGAATACGTCTCACTTTGAACGCGAAAAGATGACGGCGTTTCAATGAAGATCTCTGTGCAGTCGAGGATACCGTCCACGGTGTTGAATCCCTTGGAAAGGAAGGCTTGTGGGCGATACTTGTCACACAGATCTGGTGGCATCCATGTGGGCACCTGCATCATGCGATAAAAAAAAAAAGCTTCTTCATTCCACAGAACCATGTTTGTGTGGACAACACCATGGCAAAATATAAAGCATCAAAAGTACTCAATGTGAGAAGCGACAACATGCAACTTTCCCGAACTGCTGCTCTTGTGAACAGAGCTCGGAAAGTCAGTCAACATTTTCATTTTGAAGCAGTGCAACAAATAGGCACAGAGAAGTGAAGGCACGAGTGCCGACACTTGTACAATAAACTCACAGGGTTACTTACGGTTCAAGTATCACTGTGCATACTTGAATACAAATGATGCTTATTGTTTATGGCGTTTTTGCAATAAGCTTTGTTTCCCAAATAATTAGTATATTGGCACATATCCATTTCGTATATAATTTTGTAAAATTTTTCATTAACGCTTCAGTTAAGAGAGGACTGGTGTCATCCCTTCTTTATACATTTGTGGTCCGCCTCGGCGGTACAGTGGCTATGGTGCTCGGCAGCTGACCAAAGGTCGCGGGTTCGATCCCGGCCGCGACGGTCGCACTTCGGTGGAGGCGAAATGGTTGAGGCCTGTGTACTGTGTGATGTCAGTGCATGTTAAAGAACACCAGATGGTCAAAATTTCTGGAACCCTCTACTACGGTCTCTCATAACCATATCGTGGTTTTGGGACGTAAAACCCCAGATATTATTATTATTATTATTATTGTACATTTGTGACACTGCTACATCATTACACTTGCATGATTACATCCTTATTTTCAGTTGACGTTGTGCATAAACTTGTTTGCGGTGTCACGTTTTTATTTATTAAACTTATTTACATTGAGGAAAGAAATACTCTACTGCATCGCAGCACAAAAATAATGACTTACATGAACCAATATGACAGCAAAAGCTCACAAGTAACGCCCTTCCCACAATTGCCAACCAGCCGCTGTGAACGGCATGCATGTTATTCTTAAGTCACATTTTCAATATTTCTGTCCACTGCCATGCAAATGAGACACAAATTATTTTCTGCTGAAAAGAATACAACTAAATCGAGGCGTTCTTCCTACCTTCTTCATGCGATCAGACATATGGATCTATGGAATTAGCAACTGGCTTATCCATAGAGCTAGATTCTGTAGGCATGACACCTTTCCCTTCCAACTTGAACTCGTATTCTTTCTCTGAGAAAACCAGTCCAATCTCTGGATAATTTGACAACCAAGATCAAGGCAGTTTCACTCATTCTGTATAGGCACAACAAGTCCAAGCTTCATTCGAAGAGCACCACGCATGGTGATCATGGTGCCCGCGCAAAACTCGTTGCAGCCACCGGCTAACCGTGGTGTCAACCAGCAGCCATACGCTCAGGTGTTCCCTTTAACAGTGTATTGCTGTGTACACGCATTGTGTAGCTGAAATAGCCCACATACACTGTTTAGTTGGCAATATTGTATTGCAGGCTGAAATCTATCGTATTCTCACAACACATCTTGAAAGTGCCTACGAGTATCAATAACTTCAGACATTCCGTTAGGTTGTACCGCACCATGGACTAGACTTTTTCTCACATCAATGTGAAAATAGGCGTATTTTTATACAAATAACGCAGTAACGATGATTATGTGACTGTCAACTTAAAAGTGTTTTTGCATACCTGGCGTAGCTTGTTGTGTAGGAAGTCAAGCCAGGTTACCCATAGGCGGGACACCGTGCTCTCCGACACATCAAACCTGTAAATGAAGAGATACTTCTACAATGTTCTGTGTTGTATCATATTAAAACAATGCAAGAAGCAGCTAGAAGATGGAGGGTTGAAGTGACGGGCACTCGTAGGAAAATTGAAGAGCCCCTAAACTATCCCCGTTATTTTTTTAACATTTCAAGTAAATGCATGCATCGAATTCGGAATGTCACAATCATCGGTATCAAACACAGCAGTACCATGTGCCGCAGGTGCACCACAAAATAAAAATAAACAATGCAGTGTTCCTCTCTGGGTCATTCGCCATTCCCAGCATTGGTTGCGACGTCACCAGGAGAACCTGGTCACGTCAACAGCAGAGAGAGCCTGTTTGTCTGCCTGCAAGTATGTGTCCTCCCTGCTTATCCTCCTTGCTGAGCAAGTAGGAACCATCAGCCAAGAGAAGAGATGAGCCAATGTACGGGGGTGTAGTGAAGGAAAGAGTGAAACGAGCGAGGGCAGCATTTAGATATCAAACACGTTTAACTCCACTATTACAGCATTACTTCAAAACATTCTCAAAGGAACATGTTCGTTGTAGTCTCATGCGCAACTGCAACAACACAACTAAATTTCAACCTCTGTGTGGATTAGGAGTCCTTTAACTAGTGCCATGGGAGGCACTTGTCGTTCAGGGCAGCAGCTATAGAAAAAAGTCACTTTGTCGAAAAACTAAACTCCAATAATATTCCTTGTTAAGTCCTATCCTTGCATTATAGCATGATAGTTTACATGTGCATGTTGTAAGTATTATAAATTAATGCAAAAGTTACAATGATGAGAAAACATGTTGCATTTCCTTTGTACCTAAGGAATACCACTTCATTTAGAGAACATGTATATTTGAATAACAGCAGAGAGGTTGACAGTCAAGAATAGGGTTAGCTCACCTGAATGCAAGGTCAGCTCCGTCAAGTCCCAGCCGAAGCCTCATAAGCACAATTATTAACTGTGTCTTGAGCGGCAGCAGAAACTTTCTGTCTTCATTTGCAGTTCCTTTCATATTCCAAAATTGCAGGCTGTTCACGTCGTCTTCTAACAGCGACCAAAATGCCTCCAAATGCAGGCGTGATGCGAATCCAGTATAGTAGCGCAGTCTCTTTTCGTTCTGAGCCAAGACATCGTATTCAAACTCTGTTCTTTTTGTTTTGGAGGCCTTTCTGAGGCAACACTCAAACGTGATATTTCAAGCACCAAACATCTGTTCTTTTGCTGAAGGCGGTTATACAGCCTTGCTGAATCTGCATTAGCCTTTGTTTTCTCCTCTAACTCCTTCTTCAATGCAGTAATTACTGCTTTAGCTTTTTCTAGTTCCTGCTCAAGATGGTGAATGGATTCTTGCTGCCTCTTCAGCAGATCATTTTCATTGTGCTCATGATATGTATATGAGTGTTCTTCGAATGTATCACAAGCAGTGTTCTCAGTGGCACTGCACAAGTCGGTGCTGTTTTCATCATTTGATGTTTCCTCGCTGTGTGGCTGTTGCACTTCAACACGGTTGGCAGGTAGAGTGCGCTGTAACAGTGGAAAGTAAAGAAGAAAATCTCATTACATAATGAAGATATTTAAACAGCTATAGCACTGGAAAATTCCTTTAATGGGAAAACTCTGCCACAGCAAATCATCCTTCTCCAAGGTGTATAGAAAAAGTAGCAGAAATTCGTGTCAACACACTGGTGTAATGAATAAATAATCTATTTGTCACAACGTACTCTATCAGCTGCTACGTTTAAATTATGTGCATGCTGAGTGATGCCTTGCCATAAAAAATGGACTTTCATACCTTCACTTGAATTTGTCGACGCTTCTTTATAATTTTTTGCTTAAGGGGAAAGACTCTCGGTACCCGAACCATATACGTTTTCTTCCCCTCCTTCGAAGTGTTCGCCGCAAACTCTGTGGCCTGTTGTGGGCACGAACTTTGAGAACCTGCAAAAAATGTCGTATTTTTTGTCCTTTTGTGGTAAGGTGGTGCAGTGGCATAAATCATGGGGGGTTCTGACACCCTTGTGTTCGGGCATGCCTTGCAAGTGCCTCCCAAAGCACTTTCAAAGAGCAGAAACAAAGTACAAAAGTGAAAGCTGCTTTCTCTTTCAAAAAGCACTGAAGAGTACGAACTTTCCAAAATGCTACGGGGTGCTCCTGATGTGTTGCAAATGTTTATTATGATTGGCTTTAAATTAAAAAGTAAGTAAACAATTGACGGTAAGTAAATGTTGACAGTTGGCGGAAGCCGCTGATGATAAATTATGAATCTGATTGCCAGGCTATGGTTATGTTAATTATAAATAAGTCATCCCAAACATAATGACGCTTTACAATGCAAGAAAGTTTCCAGGAGTGAATCGTGGGAGGCTACTATTAACAGGTATACATGCTGGGGAATGAAGCTGAAACGTTTGTTCACCGAGCCCCCCCCCCACCCCATAAAAAAAGTACGATTTTTCTGGATTTGCGCCACTAGCGTGGTGGGTGGAAGTTTGTGGAGCGGATTTCTGACCAGCGACTCGCTCCACGATTTGCCTAACGTGAGCGTCATCAACATGCACTGCGCCGAGTAGGTGATCCCAGTGATAGTGTACGCAAGAGATCGTAAATGATCAAGTGTAGGCTAAAATCAAGTTTAAAAAATATCGTCACAAATTATTACGAAACATTTGCGACATGGGCATGCTGACAGGCTTTGTCTGTTATATGCGCGATCAATACAACACCCTGAAACAGCCCCTGCCGTAGCACTGATGCCTAATGAAACGCGCATACCATAATCGCATCAATATTATTAGTCCCGCGTTCCGGATAAACACGCCGCACAAGCGTTTCGAACGCCGCACGCGCTCTTCTGTTTTGTAAATGTACAGCACCTGATACGATTATTCTTTATATAAATATACGCGCGATGGAATAGCTTTTTCAGCATAGGAAGTTCGGAAGACGCCGGCCGACATGGCCGGACTGTATCGCGGCTGTGACATGAAGATATCTGCGCTTACCGTGGAAAACACACTTTTAGACGTGCCTCGCTACACTTTATTTTGTGTCAAGTCGATCGGCTAATCTGAACTGAGTAAGCTAAATGCCCTAACGCAGCAAAAAACACAACAAAAGACAGACTTACTTGCCACGCTGTCCAGCTCTGTTGATACGCTGCAGCCAAAGCTGCCGAAGCTTCGTCTCTTTCGGGAACACGTAAAATCCGAGGCCCTTTCGTTTCGAACTGTTGTTGAAGCATCCAGGAACACAACATGTGAATCCACCCATCGCGGAAAATAAATGAAAGTTAATAAATCTCACTGCAGTGCGGCCCGCCGCAGCAACGAATACACGGGCGCGCGGACGGATGACTACAACTACCGGCATGCATCACGGCAGCGGTGGCGTAGTGAAACCATGGTGAAACTAGCTGGTGAGATCGGTCTATTTATAGCCATCGCATTCATTGTTTCGCCCTTGCGGCGAAACTGTGACTTTTACTGTGCATATATTGATACCCTGTAGTCCAACAAGGGCACAAGATACAATGTAGAATCGTAAGTGTTATAGGAATGCACAGTGCTCGCTATCCAAGTAGTAGTGTCAAAACCGAGACTGCATTCCAGCACCATTCCAAAGTCAAACAAAAAGCCATGCTTAGAGTGCACACTTTATTGCTCTTTTAAAACCGACCTTTGTACTTTGAACATCACAAGTGACAAAGTGGCACGACCCAGAACACGGAGCAATGCTTGACATTCACAATTGAATTTCTTCTACAACAACAATCTGATGTGGATGGACCCAATGTAGGGCTGCAGACGGAACACCCAAGAGCTTGTAATGACACCCAGGAGGGGACACCCAGTTTGTAAGCCTGCTTATCAGTAACTAATATTACATAGTGACATCCATTTTGTCTAGGAAGAATGCATGAAATAATGTGACAAGGAAATGCAACAGCCATAAGTGCAATGCATGAAAAAATGCTGTTGACAAGGGTACTGCTAAATTTTACATTTGTGCGTTCAGGTAGATGACACCCACAATACAAATACAAGCTCTAGAAACATTGCGCGACATTACCTAGCATGTGTCGGACATTTTACAATTTTTGGCTGACATGTAAAAAAAGAAATTACTAATAACATGCACGAGCCACTCATAGATGATTTGCATTGCTGAATACAAGTTTATAAATAAACAGCACACAGCTAAACGATACCAGTAGAATGTGACTGATGTGCTGTCATTCAAGCAGGCGAGTATAATGCCACAGTTCATATGCAAAGCAAAAAGGAAGTTATGTAACGCAGGTATCACAACTTACAGCGACACTAACGTGAGCCTGTTCATTTAGCCAGTCAATACCAAAATACATTGTCACTTTGAGATTCTAGTGAAAAATCGAAGTCCATTTCAGACACCCACACAGCTCCTTACTGGAAAACTTACATGAACTCGCTGGTAGTGGCTATCCACAGCAGTGTAGGAATGAAATTTATGCTCTCACAATTGTTTACGTTTCTGTGCGTGTTACAATTCAGTACACCCAATCCAACATCACTTTTAAAGTCGTCAGAACATTTGACACCTCACATTTCGTACAATATTCCGATGGCAGTGGCAAATGCCTCTTTGGTACAAACAGATAAATCTCCCACAACACTTAACAAGATCCATGCCACCAGGAATGCACGATACAAACACATGCAGACAAAAATCACCTCATTCAAGGTAACACCAAGCACCAGTAAATTGTGCCTCAATGTGTGCTGTCACAATTGATATCAGTTTATAACATCAAGACACCTCAAAATGCACTGTTCACACAATTGTTATAGCTACAAACATCAGGTGTGTGCAGATAGCGTTCTTGAAATGTTAAAAAAAATGCTTCCTTGACTATGTCTGGTTAAAGTCCAGTTTTCTTTCCACAGTGCGAAATCTCAGAAGTCTGAGAACAGTTCAAGTACTACGAGCTATAGGGAGTAGACAAGTGACTTCACTCCCGTCCACTGGTAGTACAAGTTTAGCAAGGAGAAAGCTGTTGGCTAGAATAGAGAGACACACACCGTTTTGTTTCATGGATACAAAAGTTAACAGTACTAATGATACGCGAGTGTTGTTACAATTTCAAAAAAATGCTATGTACACTTTACACAATTATCCCGCACCCTGGTAAGCCTCAACAAAATGGTATATAAAAAAAAAGACAATAAACAAGGTGACCACAGTGACGAGAGATAAAAATGGTCAAAATGAAACAATTTATCTGAGTGCTTTTACCTGGCATACAAGAAAACTGGCATGCAAAATGCAACCAACTTTCAATATAATGACTGACTTATCAACAACTTCAAAAAAAAAGCACGACATATGTATGATAGATTTAGGGTGTCACTGCAGGCCAAAAAGAAAAACCAAACACACGCACACATTGCCTAAATTGCTTTCTTGATTCGTGTGGCACTAAGACCCAAGGTCTGAAAGCTATGTACAAAAGTAAGTTGTTTTTCACATTCCATATTGAAGTGCATGTATGTTTGCCATCTCTGTTCATACACAACATACACCCAGCTACCTACAGAGCTAGTGATGCTAAATATTTATAGTGTGTGCCATTCCCAACATAAAAATGCAAGCTTTTCTGGCTGTTCTGGGTTGCAATGCTACACCAACAAGCCAACATTTTCGATATTTTGTTCTGGCAGTCACGCCTAGCCCTTCCAATGACCCAAGTAAGAGAATCACCGTATTTGAGAATACGGCCAAAGATTGGATGCTGCGTCAACTAGCCAATTCACTATTCCGGAGCCCCGCAAAGGAAAGTGAGGTCACTACCGAACAATAAGAAGACATGGAAAGACAAAATTAAGGGCAGAAAAATAGGCTCGACTAAGCATTAGCCAAGGCAACTGCACATATTCGTCTTTGATTCTCAAGGGAGCACACATACGAGTCGCATACGTATTAAGTTTTATCCCTGCCCCCAAAAATAAAAATTACATTAATGAAGCATGAGAGACCAAATATCAAGATGCACTCCACCTCTACATCACTCTTGAAGGTAGCACACACAGTGCGTACGTAAACATGCGCTGGGAGCAACACAGCCCTCATCCATACAACCGCAGATGCATCAGAAGTGCCAGAGGGGAACAAAGAAAGAAGTTACACAACTTTGGAAAGCTGTCCGCAGTAGCAATACGCAGAAAACCGGGAGCTCTATCACATGGTTCCCTCTCCAGACAATTCTGCCGAAAAAACTGGTCACGATTTTTTTTTAATTTTTTTTTGCCTATGTGTCTCTGGGACTTTGAGGGCCAGGCATGAACACAAACGAAGTGGTGGGCCCAAACTGCCAAGCTGCAAGCAATGCACCTCAGAGCTTAATGATGAGCAAAATATAACAGCCTACACCATGCAGCATTTTCGGCCGCAAATCGCTTGCTCATCCAGCAAAACTACGGCAGGTTGGAAAAACCATGTAGACGAGGGAGGCATGCTTCAGGTTCATGCTAAGCAACGAAGACCAGCAAACGGAAACTACAAAGAAAGAAAGTGTCACAGTCCCTGTCGTTACCACAAGAAATTACACAAGTCTCACTTTATAGATGAACATCCCGTGTAATGATTAACACGCGTAGACTGTGACAAGTTATATACAGAGGAGGAATTGAAACGCTCGCCCAGCTCTATGTGGTAACATTATTCTTGCTATACGTCCACCACCAAGAGATTATGAAAAATGTGTACGTTGATTACATCAGGCTGAGTTAGTGGTGCCTTTGGCTTCCTTATGCTATTTACATAGAGACAGAGTGGTCCGCCGTGAGCTGTCACAGGGCACAGCATGTGCAACAAGGCTAACCAGGTTCTGTGAACAGAACAGTCACTAACAGCATGCTAAAGTACAACAATGATGCAAACTTTTGTTACTGTTTTGGCAAATCAGTTTGGTAACAATCCGCAAATTGAGCTTACGGGTTCCGTGACATCACGAGATAAAGAAGGTCTGGACATAAACTGTAAACTAACTGCCTCGCCAAAGAGTCAATGGTTGCATGTGTTTAGTGACATAGAAACATTAGAAGCACATGCCCTTTGTCAAGAAAAAAATTCTAATGCACATTCATATTCACCACAATTTTCAGGTGTTCCCCACTTATATACTACACTGCCTGCCATAGGGCCACGGACTAGTAGATCGTATGCAGAAAGCTACTAATGTGGATTCTTTTGGGGCTTGGCAAGATCTTGTATGTGTGTTTTGGACATTTTTCAGGCTACAGATCTTTGAACTGTCTGTATCTGCAACTGCAACACTGTTTTCTCTGAAATGAAAGATCTGCCACTCTTCATAGATTGTGTGGACTTCCCACCTTCTCATCTGTAAATCCAAAGCTTTAAAGAAATAGGTAATCCTTAACGCTTTCTTAAAACTGAACAGTCACCGAAATGTTTTTGAATATGACAGTTTCTTTTTTTTTTTTTTGCCCAACAAGAATCTAGCCAGGTACACTTCAAGCATGCCGCACATCAGCAAAGTTCACAAGATGATTGCCCATTTCCAGGTGCTCTTACACAAGTCAGGCAAACCTTGGAGGTGAGCACTTGAGGATTATTGGCTCACTCCTAACCATTGTGGCCATGCCTAGGTTTTACAAAAACACTGAAATGACAAGTTACTACACATGTCAGTTTAGAGCCAATGTCACTTGCACAATGTAGAACCTGTGCCAGCTCATCTGACGACCACATCAGTGGCACCGAGACAATCATCCCTAGAATATCACAATTGCAGCCTAGCTGACAATTTACATGCATTTGTCCAGCACTGTTACACATAGCTGCCCAAGTTTACAAAAAAACTTATGCGACAGTTTTCGAAAAATTGTGTAGCTCTCGCGGACTGCATGCTTTCAGGAACATCACAACATTTTGGCAGATGCAAGGCTGGTTGAGTGTCACACTGATGCAATGAGTACTACCCACTCCCTTCAAAGGCCTTTTGGACTGTGAAAAAGAACCAATGGACAGCCATGCCTAAACCTGCACTCAGACTGCAGATGTTCACAATGGCGCGGGACATCCCATTAGCCCAGAAGGAAGGAGACTGCACACATAGCCAGCCTGCCCTCATTAACCTGCTTTGCAAGGTTGCGTATAAAGTCCACAACAGTGACATCATGCTAAAGCAAACTGCATGTGAGCAGACGATGCCAAACTCAGTTGCCACTGAGAGCAAGGCTTTGTAGTGACCCTGCCCTGCTCTCCTGGGTGGTGGTGGTGAGGAGGGAGGGCTACTGGGGAGGAAGGCTCCCCTGGTAGGTGAGCCTGGGGTCAGTCACCGGGGCAGTATCCAGGTTCTTCAGCAGCTGTGCCAGCCAGTGCGAAGTTGATTTGTCATCCTGCAGGCAGCTTGCAAATGTGTTGTCCTTCAGCTGGTCCGGCAGGCACTGCCGCAGAGCTTCGCGAGCCCTGTAAACCACAGGCATGTGTTAAGCCTAAAGGCATCAAAACAGATTCAGTCTGCCTACCCACTTATAGCAGTAATAAGCCATTATCTCGCTTAGCATTTGGATTTTATCCTTGACCCTGCGGCCCAGTGGACAGATCTTTGTAAACGAAGGTTACACGTGCATTGTAGTTGAGGTGCTTGCTTCAACTTTTTTGGTTTTTTTCTTCAAGCACTCAAATTTTTCAGTGAGGCAACCCACGGCGATGCCACACGTACAGCTTTGCAGCTACTGCAGTATTATGACTTTTGCTTGATGCTTGCCTCCCCAATCCCTTGTAAGCACTTGTTCCCACCACAGTACGCACCTCGCAAACACGCGTCTTTAAGTTCATAAACTGCACAACTGCAACAAACCTGGGATTATCGGACAGCCTCAGATAGCATCGGACCACGTGCTTCAGCAGACGCGCAGTTTGTTCCTTGGCCAAAGACAGAACCATCTTGCCCTGCACAAAATTTCCACAAAGGCTTGCCAGCTGACCTAGCAAAGGGCACAGCAGGCCCAAGTTTGGTAGATGCAGGGTTATAAAACAAAGAAGACCCAAGTTTTGTTAATGTCCAAAGGTTACAACAAAAGGCCAGGAAACAGCAGCTTACCAGGATCATGGCCACATGAGAGAAACGTTCGTACGTCTGGCAGATGTACGAGAGACCAGTCTCATCAACCAGGATCTTCTGCAGAATGAAAGTGGCAACCTGAAATATGTCACAAGGAAGAACCATTGCACCTAAAGTTCGCAAACATTTGTGTAAACATCCACTGTTACAAACATACAAATTGCAGATCAAGCATTACAGCAGCAATAGAAAACCTCCTTTGCTAGCATACTATGCGGCAAAACATTGTGTAGAGTCAAACTCCGCCACAACGAAATTCATGAGGTGTGTTAAAATTTTGTGAAGTGGAAATTCCATGGCACTGGAAGTGGTACTACCGACACCGACAAATTATTTGGACATGTCAGTTTTCATTCCTTCTCAATTATTCCGACCTCCTTAAGACACCGCTATGTACACCACGGAACCCATGTACAACACTCAGACACTGCACAGGTGTTTTTCATACTGTCCCACACACATTTCAGAAACCTGGCGGTTGTAAAAGAACTTGACACCTCTCAAGTTGTGGCCTGTTCTTTTACTTTCACTGTAGAGTCAATTTCACAGATTTCCCAATAGCAGTGAAGAGTTTGAAAATCTTCAACTAGTACTGTCTTTGTCTCAGAGTCAGTTCAAGTTACAAAACCTGGGATGCTCTGAAGCTCCAATATTTAAACGCTGCTATGTATAGTCCCCAACAGCGCAGCAATTTACGAATGTTTATCATTACAGTAGCCTCTCAGTAAATGGAACCTGAAGGGATCACAAAAATATGTTCAGTTTAACAGGAGTTCCGTTTATTCAGAGATGAACAGCGGTGTAGAATTCAAGTATGAACTCAATCATATTAGAGGCAGTTGTTCCATTTAAAGGGACCCTGAAATGATTTTTTGAAGTTTTGTCAGCGTTTAGGCAGGAGCATCCCCAAATCATTCGCACCAGAAATTAAGCGACGCACTGTCTACCAAGGCCGCTACGGAATTTATATCTATACCCTCCTCCTCACCACTGCCTTGCACCCTCAACTCACAGACACCCTGACATCGTCGGCGATTGCAGCGCTCTCAGGAGCGCACTCGACGGTTTGAGCTTCACCCAGTCATGGCCTCAGATATTGTGCGCCGACGGGTTGCGCGCAATCTCGGAGGCCCAACAAAGACGAAGCTCGCGGAGTGGTTGATATCTGCTCCGACAGGTGCCGCCACACTACCAGCAGGTCTTATTTTATTCTCCTGTACGGCGACAATCTGCAAAAGCATGCGGACAAACAAAAGTAATTTGAGAACGATCACCGATAAGCGTAAACTCGGGCAATGTGGTTGTGTCTTCAGGGGTGAAGTTACAGCCACAAAAACGTGGATCGGGGCGTTGAACGGATAGCGAGAGCGCGACGTTCATTGTAGCGACGAGTCAAGGGATTCCGCTCGCCAGATGCCTCACAAACATTGCACGAGGTCGCAGCTTTAGAAGTCACCAATTGCTAGGTATGTGGTACACAACACGGCTCGGGCAATTCATTCTGTCCAAGAAAAGAAACCTCGAGATAAACACTGTCGCTCAGCTCACGTCAACACGGAGTACGTTGTAAACACAGGCAGACGACGCTCGCTGCCCACAGGAGATTCAGTGACGTGTGCTGGACATATCCAATCAGATCAGCCGCCTGCGTGACGTCGCGCTTCCAATACGACGCACACTGGAAGTGGGCGGTTTGAAAACACGTTTGGCTGAGCTGCTATGATCGGTGGCGATTCGCAGCTTTAAAGCTTTGTAATAAATTATACACAGTTTATGCACAGAGCTTAAATCGGTCTGTAAATGATCCTTAGGACTTGCTCTACCGGCACAATGTGTTCGTACAAAATCGTCAAAACCGTTTCGGGGTCCCTTTAAGGGGGGAGGCTACCCGGAGACCGAACTTTTTTATTTCTTGAGATATCTTGATGACACTTTCAGGGTATGTTCACTACACTAAAACTTGAGAAACTGCAAAGTTTCATGAAATTGTGTTGATCAGTTCCCGAGTTACTGAGGTCTAACCGGGTGGTTCACATGTGTGCCTGAGGAAGAGCCGGGAGAAATCCCAGGACATAGTAGAAAGCTGAAACTCTTTGTGGTCATCCCTGGACAGATATCCTAGGGTGCTAAAAAGCCTTTTTTTTTTTTAATTTCCCCTTCTAAAATTTTTTATGCAACTTTGAATTTGATGTAGCCCACAATGACGAGATTTATCAAAACTTTAATTGTTTGTTATTAATTATCAGCACCAGTTTTTTAAAAAAAAGCAGCTTGTTACACCCTGGCCAGATCATCCAGGAACAGAATAAAAAAAAATGCACGCAAATCTGATGGGCAGTTCTTGAGAAATCGCTTTCCTCAGCACCACAACTAGCTAAAAAATCCATTCTGAGAAAACGGGCTTTGAAAGTTCAGTACATGTGTTTTTCACAAAAAGCTCGCATCACGGAAAAACGCCAATAGCGTCTCAACCGTGCCGCCGACGCCATTTTGCAAGGCGGCAAACGAGAGAGAAAGAATTCACGGTCAAAACAACACCAAGATGGCGCGGGACGACCGCATGGTCTGGGAATGGCGCGCGCGCGAAGTTTGGTTTGATTTCGCGATTTGCGCGTGTTTTGGACGCCGCGGCGGCCTCGGAAATAGCACTTTTTTTCCACTTTGCAGTTGAATTAGATGCTGATAATTACAGAATAGGTAGTTTATGAAACATACAACCCAAAGATGTGGTTTTTCAGAAATCGACTTTTTCGCTATTTTTCGGTTTTCAAGGGCCGCGTCCCCCCTTAAGCAGCAATTTCTTTTAAAGGGGCCCTGCAACACTTTTTCAGCATGGTCAGAAAACGCTGCAAATCGTTAGTCGAGGTTCCTGAGAACACGCGAGCCAAACATTATAGCGCAGCATACGGCCTGGAGTTAAAAATTAATTTTCAAAGTCAGCTAGAAATTGTCCCTGTTCTTTCTACAAATGATGCCATATGCCCAAATGATCGTGCCATATACCCAATTTCACGGCCATTGGCTGATTGGAGCATCATGAGCTGCATAATTACCGAGGCCGCCACATGCCCACGCACGTGCTTGCGATCACACTGGAAGTAAGCCAAGCGTTCAAAGAAAAAGTGCTCAAGGTCATGACACGCGCATGACGTAAATTCTTTCCCCCGTGCCATCCCTCCCTGCTTAGCTTTCAGCGCGCTTGTCAGGGCGAGAGAAAGCAATCACAGCGTGCGACAAATCTCTGCAACTCCGCTCGTACTTGGCAAATTCTAAAAATTTTTGCGGCGGTCGATTCGTGAGGCAATAAACTCCTTTTTTGAAGCCAGTCGATGGTTACTTGGAGAAGTGTTGCAGGGCCCCTTTAAGAGATTTCCATTTACTGAGAGGCTACTGTATTTAAAAGTTTACAGGAGAATGACTGTTCTGCACACCTTCAGATAAGTACCTGATGCAATTCACCGTACGCAATTGGAAGATACGTATATAGGGGCCAGAAATATGAAAAGCTCAGCACAAATGTGGGTACTACTATGATTAGGCACCACACTTTCTTCACACATGCTGACAGGGCAAATATAGCTCCCAAAATTACCACTGAATATTTTAGGAAATCTCACAAATGTGACAAACACTACATGCACTTTGCTCGTTCGGCTTTTCAGCTCAGAGATTTCTCTGCCATGTCTCCCATCAGCTTGGCTATTTCCTTGCCTTTTTCCAGCTATCTCTCTCACGTCCTCACTGCAATACCTTTTGAAGCCTGCGCATCCTGTGCAGCACCCACAATACTCTGTTGTGACATGTTTGTGGCTAGTCGCATACAACTTTAGAATTCTGTGTCATCTGCTCCTCAAAGGTGGATGTATACAAGCCTGCCCCAATCGGCGCGTACTTCGAAATGACGTCACGAGCCGGGCGGCCGGTAACCCCGCCTACGGAGAACATTGCCGAGTGCATGAGCGGGACTATTTCTATAGTCGCGGAGGCGATCAGTTGGCGCGTTTCGGTCATCTGGGCAGGGCCCCTCCGGAATTATTAAGTTGTATATGACTATAGATAAGCTCATTTTTACTATTCAAGCTGCCCCGAGTTTCAAAGGAGTTCTGCGAACATGCATCCCAAGCCTTACCGTCTTGGACAGCTCGCTGCCGGACTCCATGATTCGCAGGCAGAGCGGAATAATCTCTGTCGACAGGAGGAAGTTGATCACCTCTTGCTCATCAGTCTGGGAAAGATCAGAAGAGTAATAAAAACAAAAACATTATTTAACCACTTTGCGTGAACACAACACAAGAATAAAACAGTACGTACAATTTCACATTTTCAACCTAAAACCAAACACCACAAGCTGCCAGCGTTTCGCAACTTCAAAGCCAATGAAGGAGTATTTGAATAAGACAGGATTCCCTGCTACACATCCTGTAATGGTAAACGTCATCAGTTTTAAAACCCACCAATGTTGAAGGCTTTCAAGCTGCTCTTTTCATCTGTCCAGCACTAACACCATTGAATTTGTGGCAGGCAGATTGCCAAATCCACATCCCGCATCCCACTAAAAAAAATTTAATACGTTTCGCAATTCTCAGCATTCGAATAAGTTAATTGGAGATAACTAGCACTCGTCTCCAAGTGAATTGCTCATGTCATGCTTAAGCAATCACTTCTCAGCAATCCGCCTTTTTCATTTTCTTGTGCTCCCTCTGCTGTTTTGGTAGGGGGCCAGGAGAACCAGCTGCTAGTTTTATTTTTTTTCACTTTTTGAAAGAATAAAAGTGGTCAGAAAGAATTTACTACACCTTTCACAACCATTTCGACAAGCCTCACTCAATTAACGACTACGCAGTGTGCAACTGAATGGAATATGATAGGCATAATGTTGGAGTGGATCAGTGGAGTGGACCGGGGAGCACACAGGGGTAGCCACTATTCCAATTGAAAATAAGAGAGAACAGTAGACCTGGGCAGCCATGTAATATAAACAGCAGACAGTCAGAGTAATGGAATGGCTAGCAAAGAATGGCAAAGCATGTCTTGGACAGCAGAGGGTTAGCTGGCGAAATGGAATTGGCTTGACACAAGACAGGGTAAATTTGAACTAACTAGAAGAGGTTTTAGTCTTGCAGTGAACCTAAAATAGCCTTACGACGATGAACATTCAATTAACAAAGCACTTGGAACTTGTACACCATTTAAGTTTTGTTTTTGCTGCTATCCAGGTAACACTCTGGGTACTGTAAAATGGCTTGGGCATCTGGTCAAGTAGTCAGTGCCCACTACGAAAATGGGCAAGACAATTTCACAAGTGCTTTTGTGACCACGGGTCACAATGAGCAACATTATGACACATGCAATAGCCTAGCTCTGTGCCACATACTACAATTCAAATGACCAGGAGGCTTATCTGAATGCGCCTTCTTTGTCCACAAACTTGAACAAGAGAACTCGAAGCTCTCAAAGAATCTTTAATTGACCATTCAACAAGAGGGGCGTGCACAAGGGATGCATGCAATGGCTTTCAAAGGCATGCACAAAGCTGACCACTTTTATTCCTTCAAAGAGTAAAGAAAAAAACATAGTTACAATAAGTTCAACACAAAATAAAACATTTTTAATTTTAACACATTAGAAGGGAGTAGATGTTTCAGGGGCGATAAGAGCCGACAGCCTGAGTTCCAAACAGCGGATGGTCGCAGCGGGCAGCCCTCAGGCGTTCGGTAGCGTTGTCGCACATTAGTAACACTATCCTGTGCAGCAGCACTAGGGGATCTGACTGCTCAACTCCATTACGCACGAGTCTGAACTGCCGGAAGATGCCTTCCTCTTCATCGACGACCACATCGTAGCCAGCAAACTGCAAAGTACCTGGCGCTTCAGTCGCATGGTCATTGAGAGCCAGTGCGCGTTTCACTATGCTCCGCACCACCGGAGTTGACATTGTGCACAAGCCCATGACTCTTGCTCGTGTTTCCAGAGAGACACATGTACACATATACAAAAAAAAATTTGTAGGAATGAAGGAAGTCGCAAAATATGTCAAACAAAGGAGCTAAGCGTGCATCACTCTACTTGCCACTATACCCTTCAACCACTACCTTGCACCTCGGGAGTCAGTCTGCGAATCTCGTCCCACGAATCCTCCCACCCACTTCCCATAGCAAAAGCAGATTTGAACATAAAGCAACTGGTATATTTACTACTTCAGACCGTTAGGTTATTCTCCAAGAACACTTTATTGTAATAATGAACCTATTATTGTAATAATGAACCTAGCAAGATTAGCTGCAAGATATAATGAAGCTCAAAGTTTCAGTCTCGAATTTCACACTGAAACTTCCGAACTCAAATGTCATTGTGATGCTGCAGATTTGAAAAGATTTCTCCTTATTTCAACCGCAGTGGCTGAATATAACTTTTAGAGTGCGCAATGAGTGTCTGGCTCCCTTACAATGCAATGCCATTCATTTTTGACTACTATAAAAAATTAGGCAAATGCCAAGCAGGTGCCATCAAAACCCAAAATGTTGCAGAGAGTTGGTTTGAGAACTTCAAGCAAGCGCCGCCACTTGCATATCCTTTTTGGGCACTTCCTAGCTCAATAAGAGCAGTCTTGCAATAGTGGTATTTTTAGAACTGTAGAACTGCAATCTGCTAATCAATGAAGTGAAATCACCTTCCTGGTTATTGTCCTTTTAAATCAGCCACATAACATGGTACAGAAAATCTTTATTCGTTTTAATTAATTTTATTCAACCATATTATTTCTTATTGGCATCCATTTTACCTGTTGCTGTGAGGAAAACATGAAGTGGGGAGATGGTATACGCAGAGAAGCCTGGGTAGCTTCTTGTAGTCTGCGCGGCAACCCAGTGACCAGCAAACTTTGCAAGTTTGCTGATGGTTAAACGGGGGTGCATTTGCACTGTAGTCTTCCTTTTCTGCACTATTCTTCGAAGCTCTGTACTGCAGGCTATTGTTATTAATGACACTTCATTTTATTTGTGCTCGAATATCAAGTGAATTTTTCCAAATCCAATGAAGTTGCATCACTGCATGGCTTTGTGCCCTTGCGATATTGTACGTCGACTTGGCAATATTGCGCGTAGAATGTGCCTGCAGTGTTGACAACAAAACCACTGTAGATCCTCTTCAATAGAACTACGAAGCCATATATCCAGAAAAATATATATATACATCACAAAAGCCAGTCAAATCTTATAAAGCAAAACGTACCGCAAAAAGAAACTTAAAGGGCCCTGCAACACTTCTTTAACATGATCAGAGAACGCTGACGATCGGTAGTTGAGGCTCCTGAGAACACTCGAGCCAAACATTATAGCGCAGCATGCGGCCTGCAACTTACAATTAATTCTTAAAGTCGGCTAGAAATCATTCCCTTTTCTCTCAACAAATGATGTCATGTACCCAAATGACTGCGCCATATACTGCCCATATTCACGGCCATTGGCTGGTTTGAGCATCGCAAGCTGCATAGTTAGCGAGGCCGCCACATGCTCACGCGTGCTCGTGATCACACTGAAAGTAAGCTGCGCGTTCGAAGAAAAAGAAACAAGTGCTCAATGTCATGACGTGCGCATGACGTAACTTCCTTTCCCCGTGCCATCCCTCCCTGCTTAGCTTCCAGCGCGCTCATCGAGACTAAAGCCCCTTGATTTAGAAAGTAGCGACACTCTCCTCCGCGCGCGCGTTTTCCTCCTCAATTCTTCTCGGATTTCTCCCCTCCCCTGGCCGGTGCGCTGCGCACGGCACGTTGAACCCTCCACTGGCTCGCCGCAGTCGCATTAGAATCGCTGCGCACGCTTGTTTAATCGGCCCCTTGAAGCAATAAATGAGAACCTGTCTTTTAAGCAATAGTCATGGCGAAAGTGGGCTTCCGATAGAACAAAGTGACAAGTAAATATATTTTTTAAGACGCTTTGATAAAACACAAATAAGCGCTTCGAAAAAAAAAAAATGAGTATACCAACTGGCAGCTGAGCGGTTTACCTCTCCGTCGCCTCCTTGGCTCTCCGTAACGCGGAGGTGTATTAAGCGCATATAATGTAACCAGCATAAAGTATAGGCGAGAATATTTTCATAATTGTGGTCTTGATGAGCTCAAAGAAGGCAGCCAAGAAGGAATGTGGTGGTTTACTTAAATTGATTTGGGCCATATGAGTCGGCCCGAAGCCTTTTGTGTCAATGCCGCTGTCAGACACGCACACACACGATACAGGTAAGCAGGCACACACACGCTCATACACACGCGATACAGACACGCACATACACAGATACACACGATCATACGCACACGATACAGGCACGCACGCACACACGCGCACGTACACACGTGATACCGACACACGTGCATGCACATGCGAACAGACATGCACGCACTTACACACACGGCAT
>NC_051178.1:182412388-182447100 GCF_013339695.2 Rhipicephalus sanguineus
CGGAGAGCAGCGTGAGATGCCGGCTCCGGTGAGCCGGCTGTGTGACATCAACTGATCCTCGCTCATGCGCAGCACGCTCATGAGGATCCACGTGAAAGCGGCTCCGCTTAGCCATTATAGCTAGCGCTACAAAATAGCTCTACGACGCGAGCCTGTCTCGCCCTGCCTCACTTCTGTAACACTGCGTTTTCCGCCGCTTACGCCAGCCCTCCCAAGAAAAAACGTGACCGGGCTAGAGGGTACACACAATGCGCGTTGCGTTCTCCTCTAGTTCCCGCTGTGGTGTTCAATAACTCTTTTAAGATGGTAACCTTAGCTTAAGTTCTGTGTCTAACAAGCGACCCTCTTCTGGCTGTCACATCCCTTTCCCTGATTACGCTCTCACTCTTAACTATAACAGCTACCAAAAGGCTTGCTTAATCATTGATCATGGACTCCAGTCTTCGGGATTTTTCAAGCGTGCAGACATGGGTTAGCAGAAAATACATGCTGCGGTAACTTTTGAGTGGCTTCAAGTTCCAATTTTAGTCTTCAAAAGACTGAGAAATCACTTTCTCGACTTTACGCACTTCCCTTTAACAAAATAATTTGAGCATAGTCATCACTTCAATAAAGCAAGTTTACCCTGTAATAGTGTCATAGTGTCTTGTTGCTGTTTCAAAAAAATAATGTGCACGGCTTGCACCAGTGGAGCAGGCTAGAACCATCACAGGAGCTAGTGTTCGACCTAGCTAAGTTTTGCTAGTAATGCCAAGCTTTTGCTAGAGATGCTAAGTTTTTGCTAGTAGTATGGCTAGACTTGGCTAGGCATGTCACATGCGCCTACCTTCACGTGATGATGTGATTTTAAACATGTGACTAGCTGTTACGTACGTGGTTTTTGGCGTGTGTCATGAGTAAAGAGGGCACGAGGCACGTGCCGAAAGGCGGAATGTAGCGATGGTGTGCGCGGCACGGAAATTCCTGATGGCGTGCACCAATGCCACGTCCACGCAACCCATTGCCGGGGAAGGGCGCGTGCCACGCGACCCGAGCTGAGGTGAGGAACCCCGGAAGAAGAAACGGTCATTTTTCGGTGGAGTTGGCCAAGAGGAAGGTGGTTCAAGCCAGCATCGCACCCGCGACAAGAGCAGCAGGGCCCCGTTCTGGGGGCAGCGGCACGAGAGGCTCGGGAGGGTGGCCGTCGACCTTGGTGTCATCCAAGTGAGGCTCCCTGAGCTTGCAGCCCTCATCACAGCAGTTCGCAGGGCACCTGCAGCACTACCACAGCTCCGCAAGATGACGGCGACCCATGGACAATCACCAGAGAGCCACATCGGCAGTTTGACCCGGTGGCACCAAGGGGAGGCCAAAAGTTAGGTCTAACTGGACGAGACCAATGTTCTCGACAAAGGGCCGGAGGATCGGCGACGAGGACGACTAGCGAGGCGACGGATCGACGAAGACGACCCTAAGACGTCGACAGTAGCTGCGACGACGGGGCCGAACGTCGACTCTGGCACGAATCGAGGCGACGAGCACACACAAAGTAAGAACGTTCAATTCACGTAGCGAGACTGAGACGCCATAGTGGCCAGACTTTCGGGCCAGTAGGGCCGAGCTTAGTTAGAAGTGTTTGTTGTGTTCTTTTGTATAGCTTGGCATTTGTGCACATGATATTTCTAGTTGTAAAATTTTGAGTGTGTGTGAATTTTGTTTGCTGTGTTGTGTGGGATAAAGTTTTTTGCCGTGACGCCACGGTCTCCCGCCTCTCTCACTCTCCCAACTCCATCACATATTGCAAGCGCTCCCGAGATACGTGACAGCGTGAACATGTCACGTGACTAGCTGTCACGTGGTTTATGGTGGGAACATGTCATGTGACTGGCTATTATGCAATGTAGCATGATTTTAGTCACTGACTAAATGTTATTTTTGGTCACGTGTCCAGATGCTGCGTGATGTTACGCGATTTTTAGTTACTCGAGTAGTTACGTGATGTAACATGATTCTAGTCTCTCGAATAGTTACGTGATGTTACATGATTCTAGTCATGTAACTAGTTATGTGATTTTTAGTCACGTGAGTGTTGTTGCACCTTTAATTTGGCCGCACTACGAGGTCACCAGTAGCAATCATGATGCAAGCGCAGCTCCCGTATAAACTCTGCAACCTTCGTCTGCAGCTAAATACACTGCAGTCTGGCACTGACACAAAGTTCTCTTCTGACTGCTGCATGTCGTGATGTGATCCTTCAGCGTCCGCCAGTAGCGAATGCTTTTGTGGTGCACTCGATCTGCCCACTGATCATAGCCATACGAGACGCTGTAACCAGAGCTGCCAGAAAGAGCTACCAAAGCTAACCAGAGCTACCAGAGCAACAAAAAAGAGCTAACCAGAGCTACTAGAGCAGCAAAAAAAAGTATCCAGTGAGATAGGAGCAGCGAGAGCACCCGTGCAAAGATAAACATTCAGTTATTATTTGTGACTCACAGCTCCTGCTCGCATTCCCGCGCACTAGCATCCCAACACATTTCCACACACTTCAGAGCAGATTTCTTCGTGCTTTCGCGAACACGATCGCTGTTTTCTTGAACACTACGGTGAACTGTCATCAGCCACCGGTCAAGAACAAGAAAAAAAACTTGCTCAGAGCCCAATTAGATTCACAAGACAACAACAAAAACACAAAATTAGGCCACCCACAGCACAAGGAAGGCGGTAAAGAACGACGCCAATGATTGCAACAGCAACGCCTCATATTAGGAGGTGTTGCCATCCTGTTAAGAGGCATTGATGATGGCGATGGAGGCGGTTGACTTCAGTTGCCCATAGTGGCCTGACTTCCAAAGTTTTCCTGCAAATGACTGGTATATAAGATGAGGGTCGACTTTTTACGGCTGTTTCTTGAAAATTCGACCTATATTCCGGCTACATGATGTTACGTGATTTTTACTCGCATAACAGACTCGCCCATCATAGCCATTGCATTCCACGCCGGACAAGCTGGTGCACATGCTGTGAGAGCGAGCGCGTGCCAGTTCATGATGATGATAATTCTGTTCACACTACCCGGCGCAACGAAAAGCTTAGAGCTCTGCTCTTAATAGCAAGGAAAGGAAAGAAAGAAGAGCCGCGTCAAGTGTTGTGGAAGCGAAGTAGAAGTTGAACCAGATGAAGCGAGCACATACTGGTTCATGACCATAATTCCTGTTCGCACTACCCTGAATAACGAAAGGCTTCAAGAACTCTGCTCTTTAAAAAGAAACACCGCTATCCCAAATTTACAGGTTATTCATTCCTGCTACCTTTCCAAGCCAAGCCATCTGTAAAAACCAAGCATCAAAAAAAGAAAAGGAAGTCAGTTTCTAACACTTACCTGCACAAGTGATGTGGTGCTGCACTCAGCACAGGAATGGATGATGAGGAAACGGCGATCTTGTGCAATGCAGTGCCCAAAGAGAAACACCACCAGCTGCTGCAAGTGGAAAGACTATTCATAGGACTGTGCAGAAAAAACATTGAAGGGAATTTCAAGATCCTCACGGCGAACTTTCAAGAGCTTGAAACAACATTTTGAGATTGCGGAAGAAAACACCATTTCTTACAACATGGAAGGAGTATCTTTTACTGCACATAAGCAAAGCAAGCATACTTTTCACAATCTATAGCTCAATAAGAAAAGGTTTTCAAAGGCTCTTCCGTAGCTCATATTTTGCAGGTTTGTTTGTCAGCGAAAAAAAAAGATAAACAAGAAATATCCCAGTCACACTGCGATACTACTACTACTAATAATAATAACAATACCTGGGGTCTTACATGACAAAACCACAATATCAATATGAAGCATGCCATAGTAGCTGACGGCTGAGGAAATTTCGACCACCTCGTGTTCTTTAATGTGCACTGACATGGCAGAGTACATGGGCTTCTAGCATTTTGCCTCCATCGTAATGTGACCGGCATGGCCAGGATCGAACCAGCGACTTTTTGGTCAGCAGCTGAGCACCGTAAACACTGAGCCACCAAGGCAAAACGGCTATCAAGACAACACGATTAACAAAATGGCGCATTCATCAAATTTTGGCATGCACTTACACTCTGTTTCTTCATTCCTGTGCCGGCACAAAATTGTGCATTCATGGAATTTTGGTGTGCCCTTACACTCTCTCGAGAGTGTAAGTGCACAGCAAAATTCGATGAAAGCGCAATTTTGTACTGACACAGGAATGAAGAAGCACGTTTAATGGCTGAGGCCTGGCATATCGATAATAGTGGTAGCGCATGCGTGCCAACCATCAATTAACCTGCATAAAGAAGAAATGAAGTGTCTGAATAGTTATCTCTCACGTAAACCACCCGCATGCCTGATTAATAGGTTCACCTATTGCATGGGCATGCGCAGATTAGTTTTCGTGACTTCTTTCTTTTCCGCTGTTGTGCAGCTTTTCAGTTGTTAGTCGGCGTTTGTGGTGTCTTGACTTTTCTCTTGTGTCTGTGTTTGCACGCCCTGTCTCTATAACATGAATGCTTACCATAGCTCAGCTGTCTGTTATTTTAAACTGCTGACACGTACAAATTAGAAGATGAGAGAACTTAAATGTTCACTTTTGCTGCAATAGCAATTATATGGACACTCTCGACAGGTTTTTGCCGTCACCATTATTTTCCGCATAAAGTCTAAATCGATAACATCACCTCGCACATCGTATGTTCTACCCACGAGTAAAAGCATGCGAGACTGGCGACGAATGCGGCTGAAGCAGAGGTGAAACGAGCCGGCCATCTCCGTCTCATGAGGGGCCCATGCAATAACATCCCCCTGCATGCGAGGCCTCCCCCGTCGATTGTTGCTCCTCAGACAGGGCGGAAAGGCCCAGCCCGATGAAAGACCGGTGCAGGAGCATGAAAGAAGACGGGAAGGGGGGGGGGTGTTGTTACTTCAGCAGCAACTGTGAACTTTGGTCATAAGGGCGTGGCTGCTCAGCGTAGGCCTCTACCGTCGAGTTCATGTGAACTATCTCGTGTGAGGTACTTTGGTTCAAGGAAGTTGATGGTGACAGCGGGCTCGGTCGAAGGCAGCGATGCATTTTCTCGCTTCGCAACACGCTTCCGTCGCGATTTGCCGAACTTGTGCACGGCGCGAAATTTCCGATAACCGTTAGGCATGGCGCACGACGATAGACGACAACGGTCTCTTTCAAAATGGCGGCAGTTCGTTTTCACCGGAACCAGCCGCAAACAACCACGGACCAATGAGGAGACGCACTTTTGTCACGTGGGGCTGTGGGCCAATGAGATAGCTAGGTTCCGTTTTCTTTTTTGTTTGATTGTTCAGTTGCAGCGTATCACTGAAAACTCGCGTTTGGCGGGAAAAAAAGAGCGAAGAATGCAGTTTCAAAGGAGGCCAAGATGGCTGTGCTCCGTGGCACGGTTGCAAATTGACGGCGGCGCGAAACTGGTCGTTTTATGGCGTTTACCGCGAGCGAAACTAGAAAGTTCGCGTAGTAAATGTGATCTTCAGGGAAACTATACAGTTTACAGGCCTAGAATTTTACGAGAACGTGCAGGAAGATGTCCTGAATGCAACAACAACAAAATTGAAAAATCGTTTTTTTTCGCAATTTTTTCGCTTTCAAGACCCGTGTTTCCCCTTAAGCGGCGTGCGAGTTATCACGTGCCGATACATGAACTCAAAACGTGTTATCATGAGCAATGCAAGCTGGAACACCGAATTCGTATTTATTCAACGATTACTTGTTCACAAGCCGCTATGGCATTTAAAGCCTTAGCGGCTCGTGATCGGGTTTAACCAAGCTGTGGAGAGGTGTTACAGTGTTCAGGTATACAGATGATTATTTGATTTTAATTGACAAGTCACGCGCTGTACAATGAAGTGAGCACATTCTAAACGTGTTTAAACAAAATGGGATGGGACTAGAATCACTTGCGAGATGCCTTGTTCTGATAATTTGCAGTTTCTTGATACATGCTTTTAAGTTTCACTGCGGAGCATGTTTGAGGGCAGTATAGCCTGCGTTCAGCAAAATCGGTGTTTAATTTCGCGTCGGCGCATTCGAATATTGTTAAATGAGGAACTGTGATGTCATGATTACACACAGCATCGGAAAAAAACTTGCGCACATAATGAGCAGTAGTTTCCGGCTGCAGTGATCAAAGAGGCGGGATATCCTGCGTATCGCTGTATCGGTTTGCGAAAATCTGTTCACATGGCAAAGAAAGATTAACACGGGCCTCCTCCATCCGTAAATAATGAAGAAACTAGAAATATTGCAGTTATTCCACGTAAGTATAAGAAGTCGCATGGCCTGAAGAACGTAGGAAAGCGATGTGGGGATGAAGGTTGTGTTTGCCGCCCCAAATAAGCTTAGTCGCATTAAAGGGACACTAAAGAGAAACAATGAATTGGTTTAGATTGAGAAAGTGTGCTCGGAGAACTCTTGTGTAGTTTATTTCACCACCATAGGTTTATTATTAGAGGAGAAAACCAAGTTCAAAGTTTCATTTTTAAATTTCGCGCCGAACTTTGTAATTCGTGACGTAAAAGAGTTCAACGACCATTTAAAGTATTTTGGCGCCACTGGCTCGACAAAATTTCCACAAACTCCTTATGTCAAGTCTCTGGCCCCCTCAGAGGACAATGTACTTCGATTTAACCGATTAGGAACTACGTAGGCCCAAGCAGGCGCCGTCAAAACTATGTGACGTCACGGCAAATGGTGCGGGAATTCCAAGGTGGCGTTGCCACCTGTATTTTCTTTTTGCGCGTTTTCTCGCTTATTAAGCGTCTTCTCGCAGCAAGCGTGGTGTTTTTGGTATTGCGGAAGACTACTCTACTAATGTAAGAAATCGTTTTGCTCTTTAGTGTCCCTTTAAGGTCGCAGGGGTCTGCGGTGGGCAAAGAAAAATGCGGTAAGAGGCATGCCAATTGTTTTGCAGATTGTGTAGGAGTTAACCGTAAATTTCTCTTTCTTGTGTCCACATGTACATCGACCAGACTGGTCGATGTATTAATACGTGCCTCAGCAAGCATCGAAATTCATTGAATGGAGCTGTCTCATCTCGCATCGCTATGTCAGTCATGAAAATGTAATCCCATCTTGAAAGTACAGTAATTTTGTACCATCAACCTAATCGGACAACGCGAGAAATTTCGGACGCATATCATGTCACAAATAATGCCACACTTTGTGTCAGTCAACATTCTGAGTCGTTACAATTTAATCGAGCTTTATTAATCGACTGTAAGCACGCGCCTTGGTTTGACTTTTCGTGCCTCTTTATCACACGTGCGACGCACTCCCATTTTTGTATATATGCTTTTTTTTCACGCGTGCAATAAACTTTCAGTTGTGTGTGAGCGCTGGTTTGTGCATTTCCTTCTTTGTACTGCTCTTTTCTTTTTTCGCTCTAAGTTTTATTCCAACCTGTAGTTATAGCACCAATGAAGGTTAGTAGGCACTTATCGTTCGTTATATATAGGCTGCGAGCGACGCAATGAATGTATTTCATTTCCCCAAATGCCGACTACACCCCTTTCTAGTGTACTCTTTAAATATCAGAACCTCACACTGAACTCGTCGACAGAGTCGATGGACGTTGATTCCAATGCATCCGTGAATCATAGACCGCTCCTGCACTTCATAGGCAACCAGGTTGTATTTTTTTTTTCATTTATGCTGTAAGGCGCACTGGCCCCCCCCCCCCCCAAAAAATAGTAAAAGGTGACGCTTCTGAGCCACTCAACTGGTCTAACAGTGGGACAGATGGAAATCGTCGAGAGGCCATCGCAGCTAAACACTGAAGTTCGTGATTGAATTGCGCAGTCACATGTTGCACCTTGCGAAATTCACTGTGTCTAAGAAGTCCTGGCACGACGCAAGCAAAAAACTACAGCGCGAGGCCCGTGTGCTCGTCGCGGCAGCTGCTGCGGCGTACACACATTTGCCATGAGCGCTTGCGCGCCCGTTGGTGGCGCTCGTGTGCTTGAAAAAGGTCTATTGAAGTTCAGCTATGCACCAACTAGCCCGACAGCAAACGCTTTTAAGTCAAAAGCTTTTGGAACAGGACGGGCCCTATGACATCTTCACCAAAAGCGCTGCTCGCAAATTCACTTTCTGAGTCATTCCTAGCAAGAATTATGCAATGTACAGACACCATCATACCACTCATTTTATTCCAGAGAAAAAAAATCTCTTGCACACTCCCACTAGATGAACCAAATGCTGTATATTATATTATAGGTCAATTATGCTGTTTTATAGACCTGAATGTCTTTCTTAAAACACATCACGCTGTGCAAGAAAACAATAAGCAGGTATCCGAGTATGTTTTGTGCACTGCCTGGAAGTGTTTAAGGCATGAGAATAGGCTGTTTAATTATTAACTCTATGCATATTTTGTGGTGAACAATGCATGTTCAATTATGAGAAAAACAAGCAAGTCGAGCCCTATTTGCAGTGCTGCAGTTTACCTGCATTTTGTTGCTAGAGGGGACATAAATAAATGGAAGTTTCCAGTAAAGCTTGTTTCTTGTTTCTATGCTATTGAAAAAAAATTGAGTTAGTATGTTGCTTGCTCCAGGATTCAAACTTCTCAATGTTGGCCGAACTAATAAACTGTAACGCATATGAGTAGCTCGAATAGTAGTCATGGTGACCCCGCGATACGCGGGAAAGCCGCATTTTTGTTAATGTAAAAAGTATTAACTGCTATGCGCCAATTTTTAGCGCACCTCGTTTGGACTGTGCAGTAAACGTCTATTTTCTTTTTCTTTTCAAAACTAAAGTACGCGCCAAGAGACAACGTCAAGCCCACCGACGGTGCGGGCGACGCCGCTCCCGTCCACTTCTTTTTAGCAGAAACAGGAGCAGAACCATTTTCATGAACAGGATGATTATACCGTATTTACTCGCATAATTTGCGCACTTTTTTTTCGCGAATTTGGAGCTCCGAAAAGGGGGTGCGCAAATTACGCGAGATTTCGCGAGCACATCTGAAATAACGCACAATATATAGTCCTAACACGCGCGATATAATACATTACAGAAGAAAAAATTATAGCGCAAACGAAGGGTCTTTAACAGAATTAGCACGTACTTTAACCAGCCAGATTCGGTCATGCGCGGTCTAGTCAGAATCACTGGTTGAGAAGTCCGACTGAGAATCATCGCCGCGGCCGCTGTCACCGCTTTCCCAAAGCGCGTCGTCCTTGGTTCCGTCGAGTGCGTTGAGGCGTCTTCTTGAAGCTCTTCGCGACAATGCGGGGAGTAACGAGGTGCCACGGCACGGCGATACCGGTGGGCCTAAGCTCTCGCACATATTTGAAAAGGTATTCTTCAACGGCAGGAAACTTTCCATGCTTCGGTCTTCGGAACGGTCTCCTTCCCGGTCTTGTATTAAAAAGCGAACTCTTCTGCGGCACGGTTCCCGTTTCCTTAGGCAAATTCTATAACAGTGAGCTTGAATTTTGCCGAATAGTTATTGTAGCTCAGCGCAAGAGAACAGCGAAAACGCAACTGGCTGATCGCGAAACCTAAACTTCCGAAATCAACGAAGGCTGCGTCGCAGCGCGGACGCAGAGGAAGGGTCAGCGCGGGAAAATGTTGGCGCGACTGGCCCTCGCACGCCTCCGATGCAGAAAGTAGTCCGTGCCGTGTCGCGTGCATGCATTCTTACGGCGGGAGAACGCTCGAACAGTTCCGACAACCGGTGAAGTGAACAGATTAACGGTTGGTACGGTCTCGGCGGTTTCCAGAGAATAGAACGAAGTAATCGGAAGAAGGGACTTCGCACTTGCAGCCTGTCTTGTGTATGACTGCGCTCGCCTGCTCGGTGAGGGCCAACGTTACTAGAACAAACTCAGTTTCAAAGCTCCGTATCTCCGCCAGCGGAGGAGGGTGGTCCGAACGGCGGTCGCGAGAACTAGCGGCGCTGCAGTTCCGTCTTGCGCCACTATCGGCGCGTCGTCTGCTGCCACGGCTGCGGTCCGCCGCGCAGCCGCTCGCGGCAACTGCGCGGCAACTTTCTTATTGTACTAGTTAGATGGATACTTAGGTGGATATGCATAAGGTCGTCTGCATGCATTGGCCCGCGTGCGTTGTTTATTGATTGGCTAAGAATCGATGTTCGGTTTATATTGCCACGCCCACTTCTTGTTTTATTTTGATGTACAGTAATACCTCGTTAACTCGAACTCGCATATCTCGAAAAATCGGCTAAGTCGAAGTTTTCCGCGGTACCGAACAATTTCCCATAGGTGCAATGTATTTATTGCCCTTTATCTCGAAGTATTTCCGTGCCCACTTTCGGTTATCTCGAAATCTCGACTGATAATGGAACCGAAACTTCGCCGCCGAACCGTTTCACAAAACACTATAAAATGTCATACGTTTCACAAGGTTCGCGCGAGGCTGCCGCGTTTACGACGAAGTGGACACTGTTCCCGAAAGTAAAGTCGGAACCTAGCGGCATACCAACTTTGTCGAGCAACACTGTCTTGTCATGTGACGCTATAGACGTGCACATAAGCAGGCCCTGCAAAATAGCTCGGGTCGTACACGTTTTGTTTACCGTCAGAGATGCGATTTCAGCATTTTATTTACGCAAGGCACGTCGCGCGGATTTTTTCGTCGGCCGTGCGATGTGGTGAGGATAACGCCACCAAAGCAAAGCAAGTCACTGATGCTGCAAAGAAAGGTAACCCTAATCAAAGAAACGGATTCGAGGCTCGAAGTTTCCGGACGTCAAAACGGCGCTGAATGTGTGGCATCGTGCGAGAGGAGCCCCTTCCAGTCACATCGACAGATAAGGCCGATTCTCTGGACTAGCGGTGGGCTAAACTGACCTAGCCTGCAACATCGGCTGGTTTGACCATTTTCTTAAGCCAAACAACGTGGCGTCACGCACAGTGATCGCGGCAGCGTCGACGCAGCTACTCGAGGGGTGACGACATCCGCCGAAACAAGAAACATGCTTCGCTTGATGCGAAATAAATTTGAGTGCAGCGGCGCGGATGATCGGCACATGCGATGTGTTAAGCAACTCGAGGAAGCTTTGCTAGGTGCAAGTGTTACTGAGAGGCAGACCAGCCTTAGTCGGTCTCTCTGCACTAAATAAAAAAGGCAGTGCCGAAAAACACAGCTGGTTAATAGCGCTCGTATGTCATTGTTTTTCTTCAAAACCTTTACAAAGAGCCAGTTTGGCGCTCCTGTTAAGAAACTGGTCAGTAGGGATAACGTTTCTAGATAGAACTGAACTTCTCAATGGAATTTGCCCAACTTTGCTTATCTCGAAAATCTGCTTATCTCGAAATTTTTTCTGGTTTTACTACTTCGAGTTAACGAGGTATTACTGTACTACACTTCAACCCTCATGTTGGAACAAGCTATGCATAATCTATAATGCATAAGGATGCCCTAATAATTAGACAGCCATTGCAAACTGCATAATCTGACGGAGGATATCTGCAAACACATCTAGTGTTTTACACCAGGTAGTGCAAACTTAGCCTAGGCATTTATCATCTGCTTGCCTGCAGTCACCAATCCATGAAAACATGACTAAGTCACTCACTTAGTCATGACACCGGCAGCCAGTCCGAAGGGACTGTTGTTGGCTCGCCGCAGAGCTTCCTCCTCGGTGTCAAATGCAGAGACGCTCACCACTGCACCAAACACTTCCTCTTGCATGACCTTCATGCTGTCGGTGCAGTCAGCCAGCACGCACGGGCTGAGGTAGAATCCCCCCGAGAGTTCTGGGTTGGCAGGAGTCACCCGCTCCCCTCCACACAGCACACGTGCTCCCTTTTTTCGCATTATGAGGGCAGGAAGAAAAAGAATGCAAACAGCGTTATGTCACAGCACACTGACAAATTTTTTAATGTGCAAAATAACGTGCCCGGACATTTAAATGCTTCTATGAGGAACATACTAGACAAACACGAAGAGTGCACTGTGCATTCTGCATTTAGTACTTAACTGGAACAAGTGGTTCTGCATTCACTTGCTAGAGAGATGGTGCGACTGTACCTCCTTTTTAGCACCGTCGATGTAGGACAAAACTCGTGCCGCATGCTCGGCACTGATGGTGGCGCCGACTGTGGTATCTGGGTCGGCGGGGTCACCAATCTTGAGCTTCTTGGTAGCCTTCACCAGGTGATCCAGAAACTCTTCTACCATTGGTTTTTCTACGAAGACTCGGGTGCAATTGCTGCAAACCTGCAGGTTGAGGAAGTGCGTGCACAACAAATGTTAACGGATGCTAGTTAAAAATCTGTCAAGGGACACAGTGCAAGAAAATGAAATCCTGAAAGTCTGGGAGCACAGCAGAGAAAAAAAAAAACGCAAACGAAGAAGGATTACACAGGACTGCGGCCGTCATGTGTACTTGTTCCTTGTTCGTCATTGTTTTTTTGTGATGCCCTCACAAACTTAAAAGGGCCCTGCAACACTTTTCCAAGTAACCATCGAATGGTTTTATTAAAGCAGTTTATTGCTTCACGAATTGATCGGTGCAAAAAGTTTTAGAATCCGTCAAGTATGAGAGGCGTTACCGAGATTTGTCGCACGGTGTACTAATTGCTTTCTCTCTTCTCTCGACCCGACGAGCGCGCTGGAAGCTAAGCAGGGAGGGATGGCACGGGGGAAAGAAGTCACGTGACGCACGTGTAACTTCTTTTAAAAGGGACCTTGAGCACTTTTTCTTTTTTTTTTTCTTCGAACACATGGCTCATTTTCAGTGTGGTCGTGAGTGCGTGTGTCGGCACACGATGGCCTCCCGCGGCTGCCATGGTAACTATTCAGCTCATGATGCTCAAATCAGCCAATGGCCGTGAGATTGGTATATGGCACAGTCATTTGAATATATGGCATCATTTGTCGAGAGAAGAAGAAACGATTTCTAGCTGACTTTGAGAATTAATTGTAAATTTTAGGCCGCGTGCTGTGCAATAATGCTTGGCTCACGTGGTCTCGGAAGCCTCGACTACCAATGGGCAGCGTTTTCTGACCATGTTGAAAAAGTGTTGCAGGGCGACTTTAAAGAATAAACCTACTAGCCTAAACGAAGGTTTTATTGAAATTCTGAAGTGCTGAGCAGATCGAAATGAAACTTGAAGGGCCATTGCCGGTTTTCCAAGTCAATACATTATGAGCCTCTTGGCAACATTTCATCACTCCGTGCCAATTTTCTTTTAAAAGTGGCGGTTTGTGCAAGCATTCGGTTGTTACAAATGCCTAGAAAAACTAGCACTTAGAAATGAGAAAATGGCCTTAAAAAGCAGTGAACGTACGAAAGGAGGGGAATCTAAAGGCTCGTTTATTATTTTTTAGACACAATCTTAATGAGAACCACCTGTCAATCAAGCAAAAGAAGTATATAGGGGATGTTATTTGTAGTAGTAATTGTGATATAAGTGCGAAGAAATTAAAGTGGGTGGAAAAACAACTTGCCGCCAGCAGGGACTGAACCTGCAACCTTCCAGTAAGCTTAAAATTAAGATTTTGAGACATTGTTAAAGGGACGTTTTTCATTTCCTTGGTAAGCAGTGTTAACGCTCTCCACACACCGGAGTCGGACAACACGTATAAGATACTTTACTTTGATTTTAAGGTTTTGTTGCTGAGCACTGGTAAGGCAGCCCCATCGCAATGAACATATTCTGACAAGTCAGCACAGTTCCACTGAGTTTGTGTCCTGCATGCAGCCTAAATTGCAGAAATCAATTTCGGGGTTGCTGGATGACAAATCACTCATCGTTATTTACGTGCACCACGAGCAGATTACAGATCTGCCGCTAGTATGTCGCGAGTTGCTGTCTGCCCGTGACGTCGCACTGCGATGACACGTCCCTAAGAAGCCACCCCATCGATATTGAAACCGAAGGTTTTTTTTTTTAAGGTAGCAGCATTAAAAATATATCCTATGAATTCCCAGGCACCGCAATACTCTTTTTAGGGTTCTCGACACCTATGTATTTATTCAAAGCGAGAATCCAAAAATATTTCAAATTCATGTCAGCACTCCTTTAAAAAAAAGCAAGCAATACATACCTCCCCTTGGGTGAGGAAGTTTCCCAGCAATGTTGCCTTCACAGCTTCAGCAGGAGAAGCATCAGCAAAGACAATGAGCGGGGACTTGCCCCCAAGCTCGAGGGTGCAGCGCTTCATGGAGTCGGCACAGCGGCGCATGATGGCTTGTCCAGTAGGTATGCTACCCGTGAAACTCACTTTGGCCACATCTGGATGATCGCACAACAGCTCGCCTGTCTTACCCTCGCCCTGCAACAAGCAATTCAGTACATCATCAACATGCATACAGTAAAAAATCGTGTTCTGTAACATTCACCAATGTTAGAATGTCATACGAAGATAATCGTTGTAAAAGCACCGCTTACACCTTGAAATATTATAACCAGACACAACTTTAACTGACAAGTTCATTTCCTCTTCGTGCTCAGAATACTAGATTCATGGAGCTGGCTTTGCACAAATAAATGCTGCGTTCAGTCGTTCATTGTCCACTGACATGATACCATGTCGATCTTGAACTTGTTTCCCAGTTCACTGATCCACCATGGGTAAAGGCTAAGTGACAGCTTTTTTTAAAGGAACACTCAGGAACATCATTAAAATAATTTGGACTGGCAATCTATTTTTACAAGACTCTTCATAAGTTTTGACAGCACAACGCTGACAACTCGTAGAGAAACTGAACATCAAGCCTCTGTTTTTCAAAGCGTCACTCCAAAACCGTTGTGCTGGAACATCTGTGAGACGTCATCTACTTCAAAGCAGTTCCTAATGCTTGGGCCACTGCATGTAATGGCAAAGCTTATCAAAACTTGTTAGGCTGAGCTTTTCATTTCTTCATAATGCTTTAGCATTCATCTTCAGTGTCTCCCTTTACTGACATGAAAATTCCCTGTACAGGAGACAACATTGTCAAAGTAAGCAATGTTAAGGTGAGCAGGTACGGCAACTTCGAGGCAGTACTTCCGCACATCCTATGCCGCTCCACGGCCGGGCTAGACTGCACGCGCGCGCTCGCTTCTTACGGCCTTCGCATCGGGTGTAGTACATGCCTCTCGCCGCTGCTTTGAGGGGGGCGCTGCGACCCTGACCCTCCTCCGCCGCTCCGTGCAGCGCGCGCAACGCCGGCACATGAGTTCGGGCGCGCTTCTTCACTCACCGCGCGTTGAAAAACAAGTTGCTTAATCGTTGAAGACGCACAAGTGGTTTATTTTGACTTCTTATATATATATGCGCAACGTGCATCGAGCTTAAGCTTATCGAAAAACGTATAAATGCAAGAGCCGGGAGTACAGCTCTCCGCCATCAGACGTGTAGACATTCTGAGGTTTAGAAATAAATATTTATTGCTCGTAAGCACTCGCAAATAGTTGAACCCTCTCAAGTGAAAACTTTTCCGGACTTCACAAATGTCTCGTTCACAACCTAAAATGCTTCCTAGTCGGCTTGTGTGCGTAGGTGGAAGGCTTGTCGTTTGCGTCAGTCAGTTGGTTTAAGTGATTGACGAGGAAAAATCTTGGGAATTTTTCGGCTATGAGATCTGCGGATCGTCGGGAGTGGCTGTCGTCAACGCCTTCAGGGCAGCTTAAGATGGGAGCGCGTTGCAAGTAGGGGTGGACTGCTGTTTCCAAAACTTCTAGCGCATTCCTGCGTGGCAGGTGTTCAGAGGCCTTATAAAAAAAAAGACCACTATCTTGACCAAAAGAGCTAGAAACTCAGGCCTCGGGTAGTGTAGTTCGTTCCTGTCTTGTGGTCGCAGTAGCTTGTACAGCTGATGCTGCCTGCTGTTGGTCGTCAGCAGCGCAGCGCAAGGGTCACATCCGAGGTCTGTAATAATAATAAGCGAGGAGGAGAGTCTGAAAAGTGCGAGCGATTTGAGCGGTTGTGCGTTTGAGCGGTGCGATCAGAGCGGTTGTGCGTTGTTAGTAGTACGATTTGAGCGAATATGCGTATGCGACGACTTTGTGTTACGAGTTTTCCGTTGTAACCAAGTTGTTGAGAATTAAATGTAAACTTATTTTTCCCTTTTAACTGTGTGTCGTGCGTTGCGTTTTCTATTGTGTCTTATTTTACGGCCCAACCATCCGGACGCTAACAAAAAAGGAACGCGAAAGAGCTCGGGGTCCCCGGAATTGAAGTTTCCAGGTGGTGTTAACACCTTGACAATGCACACCACCACTCTCGGGGCGTGCCGTCCGAAGGGGTTATTCAGCAGCAAGAGTCCTCTCTTGTATTTTTACTTTCTTTCTCCCTCTACGCAGTTATTTTCAACCCTTAGAGATACAACTCACGTACGTCTTTCAAAGAGCTGTCAAGCTGCAGACTGCTGCTTTTAGCCCTATTTGGAAAAGTAAAGAAATAGAAAATAGCTAGCAAGGGGAAGGCGTGCTGGTCATTTCTGTAAGCGACCTCTCTTAATTGCGGCCTCGTTGTCCAACGAGACCAAGGGCCAAAGGTATTTGATGCTCTCTGCTTGAAGAACAGGTGCACCGTTGTTTATCTCTCTCTCTGATCGTTGCCAGTGCTTCATGCCTCCTGCGTTAGGCCTCATGATGGCTAGCGCAAACGCAACCCGGACGTAAAGAAGAAAAAACGACACAAGCGCTATCTAACAACTGAATGTTTATTGGAAAAATCACAAATATATATGTCTAAGAAAGAGAACTGCGTGAGCTGCCCTTCTATCGCTTTGATTGATGAGGAAGTGTCTTTCCTGGAAAGGGCGTAGTTTTGTTAGCATACACGTTTTTATCTGTCAATTATCTTTGGCGCATGTGCGGGTTTGTTGTTTTTTCTCTTTCTTTTACATATATATTTGTGATTTTTCCAATAAACATTCAGGTGTTAGATTGCGCTAGTGTCGTTGTTTTTTCTTCTTTTCGTCCGTGTTGCGTTTGCGCTAACCATCATGAGCATTTTCCAACTCGCCCAATTCGCTACCCTCCTGCATTATGCCTCGTTAGCCGGTTCTTCCACAGTTTTGCTGAGTTTAAGCTTGTATTCTCCACGGGCACATGCATACCTACATTATGCGGCGAGCCATCTGATAACATTAGTTTTTTTTTTCTTTTTAAAGAGACGATCCTCCCTCTACCCCCGACTTCCTGAATAATCCCCCTCCCCCCTCTCCGTGGAGAACCCCCATTCCGCCGTTTCACATCGAGCAACGCTCTTGTGCCGAGTGCGCGGCGCAGGAGATGCACGGTCAGGGTCGCAGCGCCCCTACCGCCGACGGGCGGCGAAACATACTGAGAAACTCTCCCATTGCTTTCGCGGCGGGTGAGAAGGCCGTAAGAAAAGAAGCGCGCGTGCGGTCTAGCCCGGCCGTGGCCGCTCCAAAATGAAAATGATGCACTCCAACAGATGGCTCAGTTACAGAGGGACTTGCAGGTGCACAGGAGCCACCTTCATCAGGAAGTACCTCAGCAACAGGATGCTAGAAAGCTCTTTATGGGCATAAATGGCATAACAGCCCCAGCCATGCTTAATCTCCTGCCTTTAGCGTCACTTTAAAATCTATTTTACAACTGCATGCTTGCAGCTACAATCCTACACTTGCATGCGCTGCATCCTCCTTCGGTAAAAGTTCTAGTTTCCTTATTGCGCAAGTATACAATTCATGTATACTGCTTACCCTAGCATTCATCTTCAGTGTTCATTTAACCCTTTCGCTCCCGTTCATAAGTATAGTCGTCATGAGATTGTGCCAAAATGACCGATGACGACTATACTCGTCACCAGCAAAATCTGGTCCCACATGGAACCAATGGTGCCTACACTCGTCATAGCTGTGTTTGCTTCCGCTAGATGGCCACACTTGTCCATGTTGTGCCCTTTATGTCTTCGTTTTCATTTTATAGCCATTTTTCATTGTGTTGCCATGTGGTGAAGCCATCTTCAAGTTATCTCTTTTCATGCAATTAGTGAAATAAAGAAACCCCACTGAATTGAAGGAATGGTACGGTTTTATTCATAAAAAAAAAAGCTTCACAAATTAAGTGAAAAAAATATTTAGGTAGATTTTGGTACAATTTTCTTCTTTTTTTTAGGTAGCAAAAGGGCTAAAGGGCCCCTTAACCAACTCTGTTTCTTTTTAAACATTTCATGTAAACACTTGCATTGAGTTCAAAATGCCGTCAAGATAAACAATTCCAAATGCAGCAGCGCCTCGCACAGCAGGAGCCCCACAAAAGTAAAAAACTATCCCGTGCATTTTTCCAGGCCTTTCGGTTATCCCCGGTGTTTGTTGTGATGTCACCAGGAAGCATAGGCGTGCACAGGGTTCCCCTTCAGGAGAGGCGAAGGGTCATCGCGGCGCTCCCCCCTCCCTATTAAAATCAACGTATTAGGCAAACTATGCGGCCCCCTCTTCTTAGGTGACTAGGGGGGGCGGCTGCCCCCCTGCCCCCCTCTGCGCACGCCTATGCCAGGAAGCACGTGTGATCTCCCTAGCATCAGACACTGTTGGCTGGTTGAAGAAGAATATGTTTGCTTGCTAGCAGGTACGCATGCTGCCTGCTCCTCCTCGTCATATTGCTCAACACATGATGAGGAGGAGCACTCGGTGAGTAGTAGAGACCAGCTGACGATCGGAGTGAAACAAAGGAAAGAGCGAAACAAGCGACGGCTGTGTTGCAGTAATCAAGTGCGTGTAAGTACACTATTATGGCACCATTTCGAAAAATTATCGTGGCTATATGTTTGTTGCAGACTCATGCACAACTTCTCACTGCCTACTATACAGCTATGCGATGTAGTTGTATTGTGTTTGTGTTTGTGGGCTTTGTAGAATTTTTAAAAAATAGTCAAATTGGGGCACAGAATTGCAGTATTGCTTCATCACAAAGCACTATGCAACAGCTTAGCACATGCCAAGGGAGAGAAAAAGAAATAGCCATTCCTTTTTTAACAACAAGCAGAAATTTTAGGCACTCCATGTAGTACATACTGTATTTTAAAGAGTGTTTTTTGGCAACCTAGGTTTTGTTCACAATGACAACATTCAAATCACTGTAAGGGTCAGAAAAAATGTTTTGTTCCTAGAATACTTCACGAGGGCAAATAGTCCACTAAAATGAATGCCCACAATTTTTTAGAATAGAATCTGAGAGGGCTGAACATAATGGCTGGGACGTTTGGGATGGAAGGACCCAGTTACATAAAGGGGCAACATTTAATACCACTAAATTTCCAATAATTGAGAGTAGCACTGAGTGTACGTTTCAGAGTTGGAGTAAAGCCACTGCATACCGAATGCAGGTGATGCTGGAAACAGAACAACGTATTGGAAAAGTAACGTTGGAATTGGTCATGTTTTAAGTTATGCTGGTGGTATGTGCAGCGAAGTGAAAAAGACAGTCTAAGCACGAGTCGACTAGTGAAAGCTGTCAATAGCATATCACAGTAAAACATGAAACACCACGAAGTAAGTTACAGCAAAGCTATTTCTCCAGAAACTATAGACATGGTCTTGCACAAAGACTCTCTTAAAAACTGCTGGCATTTTCCTTGCAGCGTACAAGCAGCATACACTGAGCTTTTGTAATCTATAATGAACAGAGAGAATGCAATGCTTCACTTCAAACTTGTCTCATTGTCTGTTTGATAAACGCAAACTGCAGCACGCAAACAGATTTTAAACAGACAGCCAAGTGCCTAACTAACCACCGTTGGAGTTGTTACATGATGTAATTTCAAACCATTCTCTTGTGGTGACCAAAATGAACACCAAATTCCTTTCCAAGTTTTGTGTGCATAGCGCGTGTCTCACATCAATGCATGCTGGTATACCTGAACAATGTTTACGACGCTGTCAGGTAGACCGACGTCACGGCATATCTCGGCGAGCAGGATGGCCGACAGGGGTGTCAAGGGCGATGGCTTGAAGACAAAGGTGTTGCCGCATACGAGTGCAGGTGCCATTTTCCAAGACATCACCTGGAACGGGTAGTTCCACGCACCAATGGCCGCCACAACACCGAGGGGTTCCCGGCGCACCATGGCAAAGCTTCCACCAGGCAGATCGAATTGCTGACCTGAGTGAAAAAGTGAAGATTGAGCACCAAGAGTAGCTACAGAACAAAGTCATCAATTACTTGATCTAAAGAGAAATGAGGGTTATTTTCAATTGGTCATTGCACCAAAGACATATTATTACACTAATAATTACTACGAATGGCACATGACCAAGCACCAGCTGAGGAGGGAGAGTACTTTACTTAGGTAAGAGAAGCTCATTGCAAAATTTCAGCCTGCACAGAAGACAAGGACACACTCTAGGGGACAAATGAGCGCCTAACTCTCAACTATTTATTTTCGTAAATTACAGAACATATAAGCACCAGCAGTCTTCTCTGAGCATGCGCGAAGTTAGTCATGTGAACCAACTCACTCAACTATCAGTTTTACTGCAAGAGAAGCTTTCTGAACACAAGCTGGTGTATAGTTGCACCTGCATAGGTGTATAGTTGCACAGCAGTTTTAATGCGATAGCATTAAAGAGCTCCTTTCGCAGAAATTCCGGTGTCAGCATCGTCATCTTTGGCTGTGAGCAAAAAATCGGCGTTGTCCGTGAGCGAAAATTCGAGGTAGATGCAAATAAAGAAATAATAAAAAATCTTCGGTTCGAGTAGGACTGGGGATTCGAAACTGCGACCCCTTGTTCCGTGGCGCGGTGCGTTTAGCTGCTCGGACACCACGCACACATCCTCTCCCTAGCAAAAATGCCAATAGGATTTCCTATTGGTCCAATAGGAAATCACTATTGGTTCTATAGGACATCTATTGGAGCTGTATTGGTTGTATAAGACTTCTATGGGTACCAATAGACACCAACAGCCACCACCTATTGGTGTCTTATTAGACCAATAGAAGTTGTATTGGTCAAATAGGGGCTGCCTTTTGGTGTCTTATTGGACCAATAGGAGTTGTATTGGTCAAATCGGTGCTGCCTATCGGTGACTTATTGGGCCAATAGGAGTTGTATTGGTCAAATAAGTACTCCTATTGGTTTCTTAATGTACTAACAGAAGATGTATAAGGCCAACAGGAGTTTTATTGTTCAAACAGCTACCGCCTATTGGTAGCTGTTTATAACATCTTATGACTGATTGAGCGCGTCGGACCCGATCCCGATCAAATTTCTTGATCATGATTGGCTATATACGCAAGCTGCAGACGGGATCAATTCACTTTTGATAAGTCTGATCCCGATTGAGCTTAATCGTACACCGTGAGACACCGTGTGCAGTTAGCAACTCACGCGACTAAAAGAGTTATATAAAAAGGCTGCGTGTCGACCACGGCGGTACGGTGTCTCCGTACATGCCGTGCGGTAAACGGGCACTATAGTAAAACACGCTAAAGAAGAACTTGCGAAGGAATCGACAACACAGACACCACAGAATAATAATAAAGAAACCGCCATGAGATCACAACCGGCATAGAACCAGCCAGGTGACGAACAAAAAAAAAAAAAGTGAGACGGTGCGCGGCAGTGCGCGGCGTGGCGACGCTGCATGTGTGAACATTTTTTTTTACACGTTCCTTTGGTTAAGCAGGCTAAGCCATGTGCTAAGCTTTAAGATAAGCTTTGGATAATATGTAAAGTTTATAACTATTTATGCTAAGCAATATAAGTAGTGCTGTAAAGATACAGGAGAAAGAATTGTGGATCTGCAAACGCGACCGACCGTGCGTTTGGCGCGCCATCCGCGCTCGGCCGATACGAAGACAAGCCCAGCCTGCGGCCAAGCTAAGCCAAAACGTTGTGTCTGTCGCCATAGCGCGCGCTTTGTGTGATCTCGATGCTTCACGTAAGCCTGCTTACACGATGTTTGCTTTAGTGTGCTTCCGCGACGATAACGTGAAGACTGTGTTCAGCGTGCACCAGATGGAGACGTTCTGAGCCATAAATGTCTTGGATTTTGACCGATTTCGACCGATTTCGACTCTACAAAGTGGCACCAAGAATAATGGCAAGACGAGCAACAAGGCCCATGTGCTCCGATTGTTTGGTGAGTTGAGTGGGCATGGTAGTTACTCCTATTTAGTATTTATTTGATATCACCTTTTTTTGTATTCAAACTTGGGACGAAGCTGAAAGGTCGGGAAAACAAGTCCCTCGTCCTTTGTCTCCGGTATTTGATGACAGCGAGACCAGCAACGCCTCGATTGCAAGTCCACACGCTCTCAGAAGTTGAATGATTGAGCGCATATATTATTGCAGTTTGTTTTTGTGTTTGTCAGTATGCACAAAAAAACGTAGCATAGATTAGAGGTAAAGGACAGGCGCCCTGCTCGTGAGTGTAGTTGGAGTCTCGCAAGTCCTTTGTAAGTATTTACAACGTGCGTGTTAAGCCGAAAACGCGTTTATCGCCTCATAGTAAAACGCTCTAGTCGATGCTGTTTGTGTGTTGTAGTGCGCGCCAATCGGCTTATCATACTTGTTCGACATAATGTTACAATAACCACAGAAGGCCACATGATAATTCATTATACAAAATGTGCATAGCATATGTACCGCACTGGTGCGATTTTTTATTTCATATTTTTTATTTTTATATACTGCAGCCCAATTAGGGCTATCGCAGGAGTGGGTTTATTAATGTTGTTGGCTTAATTGCATAAGCACGTAACATGCAGCACGTGTGTTATATCCAACTCATTGCAGCCTGACTGCTGTGTTCGGCTTGCAACGATATGGAATCTAGGCTGCCTTTACTACTGTCTTACATATTACCGTTGCCTCATCGTGAATCTACCCTAGCTTAATTTATTTCATGCCATCTTTAAGTTGAGATTTAGTGGCACGCTCTAGTATGATAGTCGCACCACCATCGTGAATAAGAGCACGTCACAGATAGTAAGTGATTATTGAGTTTGCTGTAATTTAAGGACGAGTTTGCAGTTCATTCTTGGGTACAGCTCAAAAAACACAGGACGCAAGCGTGTAAACGGGATAAGGTGCTGCTTAATTTTTTAAAAAAAATTTGCCCCTTTCTTTTCCTTCCTTTTTTGCCGCAAAATTTTGCCGATATACTGTTTTCTTCCACGCAATAAGCCACAGTTGGGTGTGTAATATTTCACTCAGTTTTTTGCTATAGTTCAGCTCCTGCAACATTGTGAACATGTGCAGTGAATTAAGGTCTAGATAATTTCTCACTGTGCCGTCTACTTTCTATACATTGCTTTGAAGGTAAACTTTAATTAAACATGTGTTACTGTTTTCTGATTTCATGGCTCTGTTTATTTACAGAATCTTTCAGGCACTTCCTCGAGTGCGGATGAGGCCCGCAAGATCGCCAACATCATCAAGGGCCAGAAGAAGCACTTGTAGTTTTGATTATGAGAATATATTTGAACATATGTCTCATTCATCCACTGTGATTATCATTGCAGGGGCGCTGCCACAGTGTGGGCCTTCTGCATGACGACAAGACACCCATAAAACACTTGCGCAAGACTAATTCTAATGGGGCTGAGAAGTGGGCAAATACAAAACTAATACAATGCCAGCAGGCAAATACAGAACCAATAGGCCAATATAATTCCAATTGGCTAATAGAGAACCAATACACCAATATAGGTCCAGTAGGCTGATATAGAACCAATAGACCAATAGCCAAATACAGTTCCAATAGACCTATAGAACCAATAGACCAATAGGTGTCAATAACCCAATAGGCTATTGGTTTTTTATTGGGAATTTTTGCTAGGGCTAGCATACGAACGGCAAGCTATTTATATAAACCATTTAGTGTTGAGGGAGCAGGTTTCGTCCGCCAAGGCAACGCGTCTATGCGGCGCACTTAGCGGTCTCGCACAAAAAAGAGACAGCAGGAATGGCGGCGCGGCGCATTTGGGTTTTCGCCTATTAAATGCGCGCAGTACGCATGCAACTGCCCTAGGCCACGTGCACTACCGAGCAGTTAACTGAAGATGCTTATCGTAAGGGTTGTCAGCGATTAAGCCGTACTGGCGCGTTTGCCAGCTGCCGCCATCACGTCTCCGTGCATTTCCGCTGCTTAACCGTAACATCGTCGCACGGCGCCGCGATAGCGGCCCCGTTGAATTTCTGGTCTGCTTCACCCCATAACGTTTCGGCATTGCGGCAAAGCTGGCTTTCGGACTCTGCTACTGTCTCAAACAGATCGACTGGCGAAAGCGCTGGTTCGAACCTAAGAGATAATAGACGCGGCAGAATGGGGACTTCAAATAATGCCTTTCGGACCTTCAATTTGGCCAGAAAGTCCGAAAAATCGGACGCGGAATAGCTTCAGCGTCTGAAATTTTGGACGTTCTAATACATTGAAGTCTATGGGGCTGGTGACAGTGCCGCGAAAGCGTCCGAATTTTCGAGCATGTCCGGAAAATCGGGCGTCCGAAAAATCAGCAGTTGACTGTATTGTACATATCACTCCAAGGCATTTGATATAGTAAACACACTTTCTCTTCCATTTTGAAGTTTTTTAGGTGGAGCGTCCTGCCACTTGCATAACCCACGTGAAAAGGTGTAGTGAAATAAGACCTGTAAAATAGAAAATACCTATCGAGTGGCCCATTGAAGGTATAGACTTCATGGTTGCTTAACTGCCTAATTTCCACCTATACCTTCACTTCAATAAAGTATATAAAGATATTTACAATTTAAGATTGAAACTGATGTGAGTTCACTATCTCAGTATCTTGATTTTAGCCAATTTGTCATTCATATCAAATGGTTAAAAGCTGTGCAAGGTTAACAATGCACAAATTGACAGGACCTTTACCAATGTGATGCGGAATGCACCAGTGAACTGGTTCCACCACATTTAAAGCACACGTGCATCTGCCCTGCCAGCACAGCCATATTTCTAAATTGCTTGCACGCTGCACTCAGGTTTAAGGCAGCTTCTGGGATAATGCTGAGGAAAATTTCATTGTATCGTTTTCCCAGCAAGCTATTAGGAGACCTTGGGCATCAACACTGCCCTAACTTTTGAACATTTCTTGTTTTTTTTTATCATTTTTTCAACTAGTTCTTTTTATTATAGTGATCCTTCGACTCAATAAGGGCTAAAACAGGCGACATCCTTTGCAGTAATGGCCGCAGTAAGATTATTCTACTTAAAATATTGCCCCACCTTTCACCAATCACATGACGATTGTGCCAGCCTCTAACAAGTGCACGTCGAAATCTCAACATGAGCTGTGCAGCTGCAGCAGTTTAGCAATGCAGGTACCTTTTATTGATGCAGCAATGCCACCATAGTACTCAAGTACGTCAGCACAGCCGTCAATGTCAACCAGAGCTTCCCATATGGGCTTCCCTGTGTCAGTCATTTCAACCTCTGCAATTTCCTGTTGCCTCTCCTGTTGAAAAAGGACAACGTAAGTATTAGATACAGGCACTGGCTCCAGCAATTTTTCATGCCAACACTTATTAGCTTCGTTATCACTTATTATCCGCTGCTGTAACTAACACTGTTTCACTAAACCTCTTGTTTTATAATACGTCGACATACAGGTTTAGGAAATGTCAAAGTATCTCTTAACTTACCCACAAGAGGCTGGGCAAAGTGTTATTAAACATGCCATAAGCTTGCAGCATAAGAACTCTTGACACAATTCACGTTGTTGTACATGGGAGTATACAATGCAATCTGTGATTAGCAGAGCATTACGATATGATAACACTGGGTATAAATGAGCTAGCCATTCAGTACGAGTTGTCGTTTAATATGACGTCGCAAGAAAGACAAAACTTAAAACAGACTCATTGAAGTGAAGCCACACTACATACCCTGACTTTCTTTGCGATGGCCGTGAGAAATTTTCCGCGCTCCCCATGAGAGAGAGCTGACCACCGATCAAATGCCTGTTTCGCTGCAGAAACTGCTTTGTCCACATCTTTTGGTCCGGAACATGATACGTGACACAATACTTTGCCTGCAAGACAAAAGGAGAGCAAAATGAGCATGAAGAGGGGATTGTAGTTAGCGAATTGATGCAACAAATGCTTATTTTGTGGGTGGGTCTATGTAGGTATCCACATTAAAAGTTTTCTGGAATTTCCTACATTGTGAGTGTACTTACTGTGCATGCTTCTATAACTAGAGTTTTTCTAATCAATATGTGCCAAATATCGCAAGTGATAACAATAATTGCTGAGGTTTTACGCACCAAAATCACAATATGATTATGAGGCCCTAGTGGAGGGCTCCGTAAATTTCGACCACCTGGGGTTCTAACGAGCACCTATCAAGAACACGGACCTCTAGGATTTTCGCCTCCATCGAAAATATCCCAAGTGAACTTTGTACACTGTCCTCACGGTCATGTTTACTACGGCACACATTGACGCGGTAAATGGACTACGTGTAAATCGCAAATCAAAAAGCAAATGAAAATAACTGCAATACATGTGACCGACGCTTCACGAGCAACTTATTTCTGACCTGTCGCCGGTTGCAGTACCTTGATCTCCCCGATGGGATCCTTGGTGGCAACTTTCTTGCCCGCGATAAAATTATGGGGTTCAACGTAGAGTGAGCGCTTGCCACACCGCATAGTTTTCGCGAACATTTCACGTGCTTTATTCGAACTGGGGTAGCTGAAGGAGCGCAGTCACGACTGAGGGCATCACCCGCATCACCGATGTTGATCGGCGCGTTACAGATTACGTGGAAACCATGGCAACTATCGCACACAAAATGCACGATACTTCCAGGTGGAACTATTTCTTTTAGAAGAAATCATGTAAAGTTTAGATAAAGGGCCGCCGAAGAAATAACGGGTAATCTGGAATAAAATCCTCAAACCAAACCAGGCGGGCTGCAGACAAGTTTCTGCTTTTCCGTGTCATCGACACCACTACAATGTAGGCATTTAACATACAATCCAACATAAATAAGTATTGTAGCCATTACAAGTCAGTTAAACATGGCGATTATGACGCAATTATTTAAAAAAAATGCACAAAACCGTACTATTTAAAATTGAAAGCTTATATTATTTTTACCAGCATTACATACAAACATTTAAAAAATAATATGGCAATATTAAGATGAAATAACGTTTAAATGAGCAGTTAAGCCAGTTGATCATCAAACAAGCAAACGTTGGGTTCGAGACTAGACTAGCCGGAAGCCAAACAATAGGCCAAATTCGCCTAGTGAATAAAAAAGGACGGTCGCAGGAGTTGCCGAAACAGATCGACCACTCAGTTCGCTCGAAGAAGCGTGAACAAATTTTACCTGCTTTGTATTTGCGCGTTGGCTGTGCAGCGGTTGTATCAAAAGAAGTGTTATGAACCCTACGGTAAGTCGTCATTGCTTGGGACGCCGCCGGCAACAGGCGCGTTCCCGTTCTTCGGCTGCAGGCTGTCAGTCAATGGAACCGGATACATTATTATTGTTTGTTTTTTCAGGCCTGCAGGGATCAGTTGAACCGACTCGTTAGTATCGAGAAGTACTTTCTTAATAGTTAATGACGTTATCGAAGCAGCAAAGCGGTTCGAGCGTCGTCACTGGCGTTGTTGTCGCGGCTTGCCCTACTCATGCGTGCGTTCGATGTCTTTTTGTGTTTGCATTGTTGCTTCGCAGGTCCTGATGAACGTGTCGCAGCATTCGGTCATGCAGACCGTGGACAAGGAGAAGATATTCCAATGGATAATCGAGCTCTCCAATCCCGAGACGCGTGAAAATGCGCTACTGGAATTGAGGTTGGTGATACTTTGGCTCGTCATTCGCGAGCGCGTCCGAGCAACGCGAAACTCGTTTTGGTGCGGCGCGTACTTTCTGGAAACAGAACGTAGCGGCCTATGTCGTTACGCAATCGTAGTGCACGTTATCCTTCACGTTTTTTCCTTTGACTCGCGTGTAACAGTAATGTTCAAAAACGCGCTGTATTCTGCGCCGCGTCGGTTAAGTAACCTAGTTCTCGGTGACCACAGAGCTGGCAAATTTCCAGCGTTCTCGCGTTGTACTTCACGAACGCCGCCTAAACGTGCGTACGGTCTTTTTTTTTTTTCCTTCCCTAAACTAACTTACTCTGACCATGGTGATAACTTTATTTTGAACTCGTATAAAACTTAATTTTCTTGGAGGTATTAGCAGGCACGAGCACTTTCACTTTTTCTCATTATTTTTTTGTTTTGAACTCCTTAATTTGATGCAACAACTAAATGCAGTGATGGCTTATGTGGCATTTGGAGCCTCTAAGTAAGATGCATTCCGGGCTGCCAAGTGGAATCCTTGCTGTACTGTTTTCCGTGCTCTGTGTGTTTCTGAAAGTGCCCAGTTTCTTTTACGTCATTGTCCTCAAAATTTGCTGTGTATACCCAAGCTAGGAGTACCGGTTTGTGACATGTAATAAAGCTTGCAGGTTGGTGTGGTTGTTTTATAGAGTTTTAACGTCCCAAATGACTCGTGCTATGACAGTGCCGAAGTGGAGGGCTTTGGATTATTTTGATCACCTGAGGTTCTTTAATGTGCACGGACAGTGCACGAGCCTCTAGCATTTAGCCTCCATCAAAATGCGACCACCACAACCAGGATTAAACCCGCATCTTTTGGGTCCATAGCCGAGCGCCATAATCACCGAGCCAACGTGCCAGCCGTGTGTGCTCAGTCTAACCTTTTATTTTTTCTCATTGGTTTCATAGAGTACAGGTCGTAGTGTGAAGCTTGCATTTCTTTAGAGCATGCGAAAACATGAAAGGCGATGCCATGCCTGAACAAACTCGTTATTCTCATGTCTTCAGTTCCGTTCATTGAAGCACATTGCTTAGTGGTCACAGGCGTGTTGGCCATGCATGCAGAAAAAGGGAGCTCTGCAGGCCATGTGATGGGTTGGGCACATAGTCATGGTTTATTAGAATTACAGAATGAGTACAAAGGGTATAAAAACAGTGAAGGATGGCAGGGAACTACATTTGATGAGAAAAAATTTGGAAGCATAATATGCGATTGGCCGGGGCATTAGAAGGGTAATTGAAGCGTGCTGAGAGAGGCCTTCTTCCCATAATGGACACATGAGTAGGATGATGGACATTTACGGAAGTAGATCTGTTTTCAGCTCAGTTGCGTAATGGTGTTTGAACTGGTTGCATACAATGTAGTACTTAGTTTCTGCTTCCAGCTTTGTAAATAGGAAATATACTTTTCATCTCTGACTTTAGCTCTAACTTTAGTGTTGTGGGTCTTCTGTTTATTTTAGTTTGGTATTGAAGTTTGATTGGCGACATATGTTTATTTTCATTAAACTTGGACAACCCTCTTGCATAATTGAAGGTGTTGCCGTGAAAAGGGGGCAGTAGTACGAAACATTCCAGACTTAAAAACTTGGCATAAGCTGATGACTTTCACGTAATAAAGTGCTTTTTTATTGATTTCCTTTGCTCAGTGGGAGCAAGATAAAAAAAATATCTAAAAAACATGGCTGATCCCTCCGTCATAGGAATCGGTATAACACGAAAGTGAAACGTGTCTTCACAGAAGCAGTGCTTATTGTGTAGTGATATATGAGAGCTTGTACAATGCCTATTCGTGTTTGGCAGCTATAGCACCGTTTGACGTGGATGCACCCACGTTGACAGCATGTCTCTATCGCGACGACTAACGCCCATGATCATGATTAAACCGTTGTGGTAGCTGACGGTGTGAACCTATATTTGGACAGCGAATCGTGAATCCCGCGTAAGGATGATATCAACAAGCTCATAATCAACACTGGTACCCGGTATGCACTTCTTCAAAGCGTCGTCAATTAAGGAGAGAAACGACACGGTGTGCGCTTTCTAGTAATGGGTAGCCGACGCCTGTGCCCATGCATACATAGCACACACTGCGCTTCAGCAACACGGGAGGTAGATGTTCGTAGGCTGAGCCGCAAACGCGTGCGTCCCGCTGGCCTCTGTCTCGCAGGCGCCGCTCTCACTCCACCAAGGCACGACATTCGCCCGTCGAAATCGCGTCCTTTCTGCAACGCATATTGCAGCAGTTTTGTTAGTCGCTGCTCTCGCAATTGAAGCAATCGGCGGCGGAGAAATCCCGTTCGTGCACGTAGAAACTGCACTACTCAGATGAGCCGACACACGCTAACACGAAGCCAAAGGCAAAGAACGTAACTGCGTGAAGGGTGCCTCGGCGACGCCAGCGCGGCCAGTCTACCGCTCTGGTATCGAGGCGCTTTAACCATGACCTCCGATATCGCGTGCAATCTCGGAGTAAGCACTAGTAAGTGTCGATCGTGAAGCATTACCTCTTTTCACATCTCACAGACGGCGGCACCGCCCCGCTCCGCCCGCCGCGAAAGAGAATGTGTGAAAGATATAAGGCGCGTTCGCGCCGCGTCTAGCATCTCCCGGGTTTAGTCGGTAGCGCGTCGGGCGCTTGCCGTCGCGGCCGCAACGTCGTGGGTTCGATTCACAGCGGGGTATCTTTTTCTTGGTTCTTTTCTTTCTCACCCGTTGGCGTCCATTTTATCAACGTCATATCTGTGACAGATGTACTTGGTGGACCCTGGCATAAAACACTTTCGTGTTAAAAATTATCCACAGCAGCCGAAAAAACTGTGTTTGTAACAGACCTTTGCGTGTGCTATGTACAACTGTGCGCTATTGCTTTTCTTGTAGTATCATCTCCTCTATTCATACCTGCTGTTTGATATCCCATTTTAAGATGGGGAGTGGTAAGCTTGTGGCTTAAAGAAGTGATAGTTGTAATGTAATAGAAAAAGCATTGCAAATGGTTGTTCAATGCACACACTTATTAAATGATGCAGCTGCTATTTTAGTATACTTTCTCTGCACTGCTATTGCCTACTTACTTTGAGCCATACATTTTGCTTAATTACAGCTTGCTGTAGTATGTGTGTGGCAAATAATGGCTCTTCTGTATTGCCATACTTTTCGAATTTCCTGTGGTTGAAGACCAAGCAGCTTAAATGGGCAATTTCCTGTACTTGCAGCAAAAAGCGAGAGGTTGTTCCCGACCTGGCTCCGATGCTGTGGAACTCGTTTGGAACCATTGCAGCTCTTCTGCAGGAGATCATCAACATCTACCCTGCCATAAACCCTCCAACACTGACTGTAAGTAGCTGTTGTGTGAAGCTAAAAAAATGCATCGCAAGGGTAGAAGTTTGGACTTGCTAGTAACACATAGTTGGCACTTAAAATTTATTACTAGCTGAGAACCTTGGCAAGTAAAACATTACAGAAGGGATAAACCATGCTAGTATTTGTATAGGCAACTGTCTGCTAACAACGAATTGCTTGAGTGAACATATCAAGCATACACAGACAGTATACCGTAAAACCCCGAGCAAGCGCCCCTCCCCTTTTCTGAATATTTGAAATATTCGCCAATGACCGAGCAAGCGCCCCCCCTGCCCTCCTGCCCTTTTCACTGCTTAATTCAGTGTTTTTATTCGCTTGATGAGGGCTAATAATGACAGTGAATGCATGCCTCTTCAAAAACGCATTTAATTGGAATCATGTGCGGATCTTCCACCGCCATCTTGAATTTTTATCCACGACCAAGCAAGCCCCCCCCCCACCCCCTCTCCAAATCTTGTCAGATTACCTTTCATCGTAGAGGGGGGCCTTGCTTGGGATTTTACGGTAGGAGGCTTAGAAGCTTGTTAACATTCTCTCGTGGTTGAGGGTTCCATTGCTTATTAAGTCATGCCAGCTGCATTGTGTATTCCATGGCTGCACAGTGTTGCGATGGATATTTTTTCCTTTGTTGTCTTGAGGTGCACTATACATAGGTGGCCACTGTCAACACAGAATCTATAAATTCAATCAGTGGTTCTCTTCAGTATTATCTTGCACTTGCCTCGTATTGCTCATGTGTACTCAACCAGATACTTTCGAAAAACTAGTTGGTATTTAGCAATAGATTGCACAGCTCTAGTTGTTTCATTTGTAATGGTGGGCGATTTACAGCGTAAGCTGTTTTGAGCTAACATCCGGCTTTGGTGGAGATGTTGTCCATCATGCTGTCACGCACAATGAGAAAAAAACTGGTTTCAGGCCAGATTCGAATCCAGGCGTTCTCCGTGGTAGTGAAGTACTCTACCACACAGCCATGCCAGTACTTGAAACTGGTTTGGAAAAGGACCCTATAAAGCCGTCATGGGGGGGTCAGGTGAGGAGGGACGCTAGCAGCTATGCAAATATTGCAGGACATAAGGGTAGGATTGCATCGGGCATCACACAATGTAAATTGAGTAACGAGTAGGTGTTTTCAAGTTGCCCGCCCATTTCAAATGGCTCAGCCATAACTCATCATAATCAGCCACGGCATCAACAAAAGTGTGCAGCTATGCAGGTGCACATATTGCCTTATGGACGCATAGTGGGTACTTTACAATTGTACTTGCATAGGTGCCCTAAGAGTGTTTACAACAGGCTCTTAGAAGGCCACTCCCCCAGCTTGTGCTGTTAGTGTGCTGCATGTTCCACACAGGCCTGGAGTCTTAAGTGCGTAGCTCAAAACAGTTAAAATAAATGAATGGTTTAAAATAGTGTAGTTAGCAGAAATAATCAAGAAGTAATCGCAATACTAATTAACTTAAAATGTTAAAATCGCTAGAAACGTTACGGAAACATGCGGCTGACTCCTGTGCCACGCGAGAGAGGGCGTCCCCGCCTCGCCCAGCAAGCTATTGCTCCTCCCACCGGCTCTTCTGCGACACTGCATCTGTAGGGGCAAACAACCTGACAGAACACGCTGCAGACGACACGTATCTCATCTGCCGTAACAAGCAGGAAGTCAATAAAGCGCAGCAAAAAGCAGCGCACATGTTGCACACTGAGATTGCGAATCTCCCTAACAAGATTCTACTCGTGCTAGGAAGACCCTACATGCTTACCTCAAACATTGGCGTCATCGACGGTTTGGTAAATGGAGCAGTTAGAACTCTACGAACGGGAATACACATACACAGCTGGGTGCCCGTGCTATGCACTTCCTCAGGTGTTGCAGTTGTGGACCTGCATTTAGCACAAGATTTAGAACTACACCAATCGCTACACAAGAACATTTTTTTTTTTTGTGAGGCTGTCGTGAAATATTTTTTTCCTGATGCTGTCACTTATTCTCCCCAATTCTCTCTCTCTCTCCAACTTTCGTGCAGGCGCACCAGTCCAATAGGGTTTGCAATGCATTGGCCCTGTTGCAGTGTGTGGCATCACACCCAGACACCCGCACTTACTTCCTCGCAGGTAAGGAATGCATAGGCATGGCCCTGCACACTAATTGCTATTTAAGTGGTGGTTAGCACAGTGTTTGCTGGCAGTGGCAGTAGAATGTTGGAATTTGCTGGGGAGCTGTTCTCAAGCTGTCCATCTAATGGACATGTCTGACATTTCAGTGGAGCGCATTCAGTTACTCGAGAAACCGGAGAACCATTACATCTTCGTGCTCTTGACCATGTCGGCGCACCGGAGCCGCACACCACACTTAAGTGGACAAAATGTACAGTAACAGAACACGTCAACCTGGCAAGTCTGAACTTGCATAAGAACGTGTCTCAGATGCGTTAGACGAGTGGCCACATTAAACGTAATTCAGGGGCTAATGAAATCACAGAATTGGAGTTTATGCACGGCCTCCGAGATTCGTGCGGCCAAAAGCGGGCCTCTAGAGGTTACATTCGTTGCGTTGAAGCGCATTCCGTTCTTCTAATTCGTGTTGCGAAAGCTCCATGATGTCAAAATGACATTGCGGAAGAAGAACCGGAAACTGTGCGCGCTGCTCACAGGGTTCCAGCCAATTAGCCGCGGCTGAAATTGGCAGTCCATTAGATGGACACATCGAGAATAGCTCCCCTGTTACGACTCGGTTTGACGAGATTGAATGCTTGATGTAAAAATTTGTATTGTTAGAAACACTTGTCTGCCTGGTTGAGTATACTCCTGTTGCTAACAGATGACGATATTGGCTGTTTAAATGGCATTTTGTAGTGTGCACAATGTTCATACACTACTTCTGGCTGATGTACAGTTTGGCACAGTTTCTGTACATGCTGGTTTGCAATCATACTATGTTCATCTTGTAATCAAAATGCGCAAGCACTTCAGTGCATCTGAGAGGGATCGGTCTGTGTGCTACACGAGCATTTGGTCTTAACCTTGTGACGGATTTGCCGAAGGTCATTCAGAAACTCGGTTGGCATGTAGCTTTTTTTTTCCGTGAGAAATAAAACAAACATTTGCAAGTTCGGCACTTCATTTGCGTGAAGACACCACTTGGAATACGCGGTGCTTAAAGCAGTAACAGTATGGCTGGCATGCACTTTTTGATGTGGACTGCCACGTGGGCAAAAGAAATGTCTTGTGTATCTTCGCAAATTCCTCACCTGGAGTGACTGCCTTCTTGATTAAAGATAGCACACCGATGCGGTGGCAAGGACACTTGTTTAAGTAGTCTTAGCTAATCGAACATGGTTAGGTTTTCCTTTCACTCCGCATGGTAAGAACACATTGGTGGACATAGGGGAGGGAATCTGCGGCACACCCTGGAAAAAGCTGTTGGGGCTCCTCAAGGCCAGAAAGTATGAGAATCCCTTCCATCAAATACAGTCAACTGCCGATTTTTCGGACTCCCTAGGGACCGCGAAATCGCCCGAAAAATCGAGCAGTCCGAAAAAACAAATTCATGCTTTTTTTATTCTGCTCAAGTGGTCAAATCACAC